>NC_081198.1:38832470-38872470 GCF_902713425.1 Acipenser ruthenus | reverse complement strand
TTTATTTTTGATTGAAAATCCTATTATTTTACCGGTAAGTCATATAATTGGAGTAAAAAATTCACATGTAGTTTAAATACATTATATAGAATAGTAATCATTCTTTTTATAATTTAAATAAAAAGAAACATTGTTTATGTACACTTAATTGATGCTGCTTGCGAGTAAGCTTGCACTGCGGCAGCACAAACTGCAGCGGACTTAGGCAAAACAAACTTAATTTAACAATCACCATTCCAAGCAGGTTATCAGTCACAGTCACATGTTACTCCTCCTACTACTACTACTACTAATAATAATAATAATATGAACTTACGATTGTAAAGTGACCCCAGAGATTGGATGTGCTATATAGAGTTGCTCCGTGTAACGATTTGGTAGTGGATTTTAATACAACAACTTGTGTTTAAGCAATATGCATTATACAAATAAAAAGATTGAATTTTGCATATGAGTGACATTTAATGTGTAATTTATAGTATTCACACATTGTCAAACAATTTAACCAAAAAAAAAGAAAACCTACAGTGCGTGAATGGTGTCTGATGAACCTTCGAAGGTTTAAACAGTCTTCAAATTCCTGGCTAGTGAACAAACCTTCAAACCTTCTAATACAGCCCTTAATTATGCAATTCTAATCTTGGATTTAGAAGTAGGAGGATCTCAAATTGCAATGGGAATTGCTTAAGAACCCTCACTTCGTACAGTACTGCTCAAAATTCAAGAAATTGCAGATTAACAGCAAGTATAGTTTTTGTAAACAGAGATTAACCACGGACTATGGATGTGAATGTACTTCTTTACAACACGCCTTACTGGAGAGGTTTCCATTGAAACAGTTCATGCTTACTCCTGTATGTACAGTACTTTTTTTTTTTTTCTAGGGATCCGATTTGAAGTTTACAGTTCACCACAATGGAGGCTACAGCCATATTGCCCATCATGAAGAAAAGGCTGGCTTTTCTCTCAGGTATCCTTTTCAAGAAATCGGTATTCTGTGCTTGTCAATATAAATACATTTTGTATGTTTATATGTACAGTACAGGGGGGTTGAATTTAAGATGTTTTCGTTTGAAATGAATTGTTAATTTCTGTAAGGAACCTCATTGATTCTATTGGTGTTTGTTTTTTGTGTGATGGATTTGGGTTTTAATGTTTGCATATCTATTTCATCACTCTCTTTTGACATTTAGATTTAAACCAAAACACTTTAAAGCTTCTTGCTTTCACCTTCACTCAAAACTGTGTTAGGTGAAGCCACATAACAGAGCTGTATTAATACTCCTGGGACACTGATTGATGATGGGCAGTCACCCTTAAAGGATGAGGTTTTTCACAGCGAGTCTTGCATAGAATAAGGTTAGATCACCGCATTAGGTAACTGTCCCTTGAGTGGAGAAGTGAATCCGAGACAGAGCTATCTTGAGAGGCTGTGTCACATGTGAAGGACAGTGTAACCTTGTTTTTAGTCAGAAGAAAATTGCCTTTTACACAACTTCTATATAATACTTCTATATTGTACTTGTGTTAAAAAAAAAGATATATATACAGTATATACATATATATTAGCTCAAAGAGCCAGCTGCCCATATATATATATATATATATATATATATGGGCAGCTGGCTCTTTGAGCTAATATATATCACACACACAGTTATAATATAAGAAAGCAGATCATTTTAAAGCCATAAACTGTACTGTATTTTTGTCCTTGGTGAAGAACACAATTTGCCAAACTAAAATATTTTTTGATAGTAACTGTAAGCTTTATTATTATTTGCAGGAGGGAAGGACAGACGCAGTGGCCTCATTCTGACGATTCCTCTCTGTTCTGAGCAGACAAATATGGATGAGCTGAGCGCCACACTTGGTTATTTACTCGGCATACCAAGGTGGCTCATTTTTCCTTTTCTTCAAATAGAATAACATTTGTCCTCTTTTCTGTCTCATTAGTACACATGATACTGTACATTCCCTTTGGATAGATTTCAAACTGCATTATTAAATGTGACTTTCACTAAGATATGTTCATATTGCAGAACACTATGGAAGGCTTTAGACAGTACCTACAAGACATCTTGACTGAAGATATTTTAAAAAGTCTGTTTGGAGGAAAAAAACAAGTATTTTTATATATATATATATATATATATATATATATATATATAGCATCAAAAGAAACTTATCACTTATATTTGGATAAAATTCAGTAGATGTGATTGAAAAATGACAACCTCTGTTTTAGAGCAGAAGATGCTACAAATTGAAACATTCTAAAGAAAGACATTCCTGCTATAGCTATTGTAGATCCGGTATTGAGATCATTGCCATTATTTGCTTTAGTTGATATTAATACAGGGGTGAACAAAAACATAAAAATACTTGTAGTTAGTCTGACATCTGAAAGCCTGGCTTTTTTTGTGATTCTGTAAAGGAAAAAAAAATACTTTCCTTTTAGGCAATTGTATAAACTTGAAATGACCTTGAGAAAGTAATTTACTTAATGAACATGTTCTCTTTTTTTCCAGTGAGAAATGCAAAGCTAGAGGATTTACAGTAATAGTTGATGGAAGAAAGTCACAGTGGAATATAGTCAAGACTGTTGTATTAATGTTACAGGTAATACACATGTGTTAACTGCTCACTCAAAGGGAGACTAGTTTTTAATTAAGCTAATCAGGTATACCCCTGTGCACATTGTATACATTTTTACATGATACTTTGGTGTTTATGCTAATATACAATCATTAAATCCATGGATATGCAAATTACATGTATTTTGATTTGTAATTTCTTCCTGAAGAGAATATTGATTTCAAATGGAAGCATTGTGAAGACTGAACAAATGGTGGTGTCATTCAAAGTACAGTATATAAGGAATTGGAAACATTACATTTAACATTAAGTGGGTTGTTTTAAAGTTTGATTACTTTTATTTTATTGTGAAATGAAGTTTCTTTCAGATTAACATTTCTATTAAACTAAGATTATGCATAGATACATATACAGTTTTAGATTCTAACCCTACACAAATGGTAATGTTCCTATAATTTAACACTTGTTTTGCAATTCACGAGCTGTACACCTTGGCTCCCATTTATCACCAAAATGACAAGGCAAATAGAGCAAACACATGCACAGAAAAGTGAATAATGCAAAGTGGTCACACGCCTTCCTGAACAATGTTAAGATATGAGAGATTCAGGCAGGATTATTCATGTGCAAAGCAATCATAAAATTTGAGAACTGGTAGTAATAGATTTTATCAGGTTAGGTTAACATCAATTCATTCCTATCATTACCCTATTCAAATAATATAGATGGTTACCTGCAAGCGGAGAATTGGAAATGTTAGAGGCTGTGACACTCGAAAATCCAAATGGTTCATTTCATTCTACACTTCGTTTGATACCCAACTTGAAATTGTATCTTGCACTGTAGTCTACATATTGCTCACTTACTTCCCTGAAACTTAAAACAGACCTTTCTGTTTAAAACGAAGTAATAGTATTTTTAACACAAATACATTGTTCTTGTATAAACACATTTTAAAGGAGTTGTATTGTATAATGTTGACCTTTTATCCACGTGTCTATATGTGTTACTCACGTGTCTATATGTGTTATTCAAAGTGTGCGTCACTAATTTCCATACCATAAACTTCTGTTTCTATTCCACGTGGTCACCTGCAGTTTCAATGCTCTCCATCAAACTTACTACACTATCCTCCTGATCTTTTGATAGGCATGTGTGCCAAACCAGCAATATTTTAAAACATGTCCTACAAGGATTATATTTATTAAAATGCTCTTCTCAAAGTATTCAAAAGTACAGTGGACTCTAAATAATCTGAACCCCGGTATTCTGAATTGACCTAATAATCCAGAACATGCTAACATAATGAATGCTAAATGCAGATGTAAAAACCAAACTAAAAGTGTGTAAAACGTTTACTTATTTTTCTGTATTGTTTTTTAAAGCAAGTGGGCCCATTTTAATCTTAACAGATCGAAATACTTCAACTCTCTCAACATTAGTCCTGCTGGTGTTTTCGCAGAGGGTGATTTCTTGGCATTAATATAAATAGAAGTGCCAACATTATGCGTTTAACTTTTTTGCCTAATAAAGGTTAGTGATATAGGGAATCGGGAATAGGTCAGACAACATACAACACAGGCCCTGATGGCCTAGCATCACAGTCAGTTAAACCTGTTTTGTCCCCTTTCTATAGAATGTAATACCAGCTGAGGTGTCATTGGTTTGTGTTGTCAAACCCGATGAGTTTTGGGACAAGAAGGTCACCCACTTTTGTTTCTGGAAAGAAAAGGATAGGCTTGGCTTTGAGGTATGTAAAGTTTAATTCTGTATCTGGAGTCACAGACACTTGTGTGGTTCAGTCCATTAGAGACTGAAGCTGTTTGTTAATTTACTTCACGGAAGTTTGTTGAAGTAGAGTCATTTAGAAGAAGATAAAGATGCAAAATTAGCCAAATCTTATTAATTTTGCAATTTAGCTAAATACTTTTTTTACATTGAAATGGTGACCTTTTATATTCTTATTATCATGCATTACATAGATGTTTTTCTTTGATGGGATTAAAAATAAATAAATAAAGAAAGAATCCAACAACAGGAGGATTTTGGGGGCGGTCTTAGGGTTTTTCTAAGTTTGGCCTGTCAATCCCCCCCTTGTTCGCTGTATTTTTCACATACCTCTTCATAGTTGTGCATACTGATAAATCATCTCCTGATCACTGAGTCCCGGAGTTGCAGCTTTGCTTAGCAGAGTGACATCACATTGTTTAGCATTCGATGAGGAGCTCAAAATGTTTAGTTTTGCTTGGATATTTATAGTCTTTTCACTCTGCTGAGTAGCCACTTTCATGAGATCATTTGTGTATCTTGCCTTTTTTTGAATTCACAGTCCTTTTGATGTTTTAATGTCCTTTTCCACTGGGACATCACTAGTTTGTCTTCCTTGTGTTGAAACGATTGTTGCATGTGTGAATTCTGTACATAATTCGACTGTCCGTTCAGCCTTATCCAGTCCAGACGCCATCTTCACCTCATTCATTAGGCCACATAGTTCAGTATGTCTGCAAGAAAGAGGCTCTGTTTCTCTAGACACACAGTTTCATTAACTAATCCAATTACATTTCCAATACACATTCATGTATTATCATATTCAGGGAATATGTTCCACAACTTGCAGGCAATCGCCTTCATATTGCATAGATTGTTATATATTGTGATTTAGGGTTCAATGTTTTTTTTGGTTTTTTTTGTTAATGTAATCACCAATTTCTTACCTTCATCTTCAGATAAAAACCTGAAATTGGAACTTACACAGGGTTATGCATTTGCTCAATATGTTATGAAGAAGTTTAGCATATCTAAGAGAATGGTTTAGAGAAATTCTCTTCAGAAGTACTTTCATTGCTATTCACAACATGTCACTGAACCCCCATAGGACATTATAATCTGTGAGTGGTAACAATGTTATTGCCGGTAAATTCCATCCATAGTCTTACAGTTCATATTTGCTGTTCTTTTAAAGAAATTAATTAAAATTCCTCTGTAGCCTGGGAGTGATTAACAATTGTGCTGTTAGGATTAATAATGTATTTTAGATTTCAAAACACAATACTTTGTCCTTGGCATAAGAAATGTTTACTGGTAACAAATTAGACTGCAAGGAAAGAAGAAAAAAAAACTACCCGTGTAAATAATCATTATAATACTGTTGAAGAAATTTGATGAAAGGTTAGTCGACCTCTATACATTTATTTTTTCTGTGTTATACATGGAAACAGAACTCATGATTTTAGGTTAGAACACAAAATGCATTTAAAGTGCCTCAATGAATGACCAGGACAGGTTAGCTTTTGTATCTCTGATACAAAAAGTCTTCCCACTGAACTATTAATTTTTTGATATTTCTCATGAAAACTACGCCACTGCTGTCCTATTGACACAGTGAATGTAACACCTGAATAATTTGATAACTCCCAATTTTATTATAGAAAAACTTGAGGTTGATCTCCTTGGCAGACATGTGGACAGTTTAACCTCCTGGAGCTAACCTTGGGGCTGTGTAAAATTGCTCGGCAAGTGAGCAGGTCACACATTCCAGGCCTTGTTGGAACTCGAGTTCTTGGTTTTGCTACCGGTGCACCAATATGTAACATTAATGAAGGACATTGCCTATTTGTTTTTCTTTTTTGTATTTTTTTCTGGATTTTGGCAAGCATTGAAAGAATGACTTTCTCTTAATAGAAATGGATTGCCAATAACCTAATTTAGATGAAAGACAAGAACAGACTGTTAAATCGTAAGGATGAAACCATACAGTTCGCCTCCTATTAAAATTAAGTTGAGTTAAAATAAAATTAAAGCATGTCCTGTATAAAGCTGCTTTCATGTGTTTCAGTACTAGGCATTAACTCCCCACTACCACCAATATGATGTGTGTGTGTGTTTTCTCAAACCAGGTAAAAGTCAAAACACACTGTTCAGGATAACCTTAAACTTAAAATCAGAGGAACTTGCCGGTCACTCTGAGCGCTATCCAAAAGCTGGCTGAAGATATCTTCTTGAAGGGGGTTTAGTTGTTTTGTTTTTTATGGAATTTTACTCAGTCCTGTACAACTTTATATATTAAAAAAAACTTGCTTACTATCTATGAGAAGATTTAGTTTCAGTTTCTCTTACAGAGAAATTACAACAAGCAGGTAAATTACAGTGAGAAAAAAAAATAATAATAACCGAGTAGGATATATTTTAGTTTTAACAGAAATCAAACTGATATTCAGAGATAATATTTTTCGTTAAGAAAAACAACTGCATCACACTCAACTACCGTTTTCTCTCCTCTTCTTGTCCCGCCCCATAGCAACCAATACACATTCCTGATTCGCTGGTACAGTACTCCCCTGACCTCCCAACTCCCACCTAATAGGCTCTCATTAACTGTCAGTAAATGTACTGTATTCAAGCTCCAAAAACACACAAGAGTATAATGCTGCAGATCGGAGCCTCTCATGGCGCTGTTTCTAAAATGCCTTAAATCATTTAATAAAATATTGCAGCGTTTGTAAAGCATAGTATTATTAATAAAGGCTGCCCTTGTTTAAGGGCCACAATCATTTTGATCAATTTAAAATAAACGCCGCGGCTCCAAATTTGAAGTAATACGGTATACAGTGCCTATAGTAAGTATTCACCCCCTTGGACATTTTCACAGTTTGTTACAACCTGAAATCTTGATGCATTTAAATGGGATATTTTTTCCTTTGATTTACACAACCTACTCAACACTTTGAAGAGGCAAGAGAATTTTTATTGTGAAACAACAGTTAATGAAAAATAAAAAACTGAAATGTCTTGGTTTGCTAAGTATTCACCCCCCTGAGTCAATACTTGGTAGAACCTCCTTTGGCAGCCATTACAGCTGTGAGTCTTTTGGGGTAAGTCTACCAGGTTTGCACATCTGGATCATGCAATATCTTGGCAAAATTGTTGAAGCTCTGTCAAGTTGGGTGGCGCTACCAAATATTAATGTGTGGGGGTTGAATACTTATGCAAGCAAGGTATTTCAGTTTTTTATTTTTCTTAAAAATATTTCCCAACATAAAACCAATGTCACCTTACAATAATTGATTTTGAGTTTCAGTGTTTTAAAATAAAATATCAAACGGAACGAAATTTCAATGTACCATTTGTAATTCAGTAATATGAGAGAATTGGTCAGGGGTCTGAATACTTTTGCAAGGCACTGTATATATGTGTATATATATATATATATATATATATATATATATATATATAAGATCTATTACAGTAGTATTGCATGTGAAACACACAATAGTACAGAAGGAGTACATTTAATACTGTTTTTAGTTTTTCTCCTATTCAGCCTCAGGAGGTGTCAGTAGATACTGTTTAATGAAAGCTGCATAGATTTTTACTGTGTCGCATGGTGATTCTTCATTAATATCATTAGTAAGGGCAGTATGTTGAATGTACAGTAGTACCATGCTATTAGGAATGACCATAGTGTACTTTATTGTGTAACTGGTAATAACCTTGTTTAGCTTGTCATTATGAAAAGTCAGTAGTTCATATTCTACTGGGACATGAAGAGGCAACAGAAAATAAAAGACTGAAACAAGGAGGTTGTACTTGCATTGCTTTATTCTTGCATGACAAGATGATGGACAGGAACAAAACGTTGCCCTCCTCTAACACAATAATATTGTAGTAATTAAGGAGGTTGGAATTATTTATTTACACAATTAAGTATGATAGGAAAGCACAGAAATGTTCAAATGAAAAAGGAGGCAAAGGACATAGAGGCAGTTCTCAGGTTTTGCACCCTGTGGGTTGGTTCATACTTCTGTCGTAGATGAATGTGAAACGTCAGGCTCAGACAGCCGTAAAAGCTGTGCAGCTTCACTCCGACCATGCAGCAAATGTGGACATTTTTCAACATTATCTGACCTTATGTGATTTCAGGTCGCAGACGCATGAGAAAAGGCTGTACGACTTTCCAAAAAAGACGCACGTCTCAAGAGTGTCTGACTTAATTCCGACCTGACGCACAGGGTTGGAGACTCTCGTCTCTGACCAGAAATTAGGTCGGAGTCTGGAGTATGAACCAACCTTATCTCTGTTTTATTTATAGCAACCTGTATCCTTTATAACAGTCTTGATTTACTCTAGAGCTGCTGATATTAAATATCATTAGTCCAAATATTATCTACTGAGTACTGAGCTCTTTTACTCTTAGGTCATATATAATTGATTTTCCTCATTGTCTTGCAGGTTATTTTAGTATCTGCTAATAAGCTGACTCGATACATTGAACCATGCCAGTTGACAGAAGAATTTGGAGGTAGCCTTGTGTACGATCACATTGACTGGTTAAACAAAAGACTGGTTAGTATATTGACTTTAGGAGAAATGAATGTATTCTCATATTTAACTTTTACTATAACGTTAATCAAGTTCTATTTACAGTACCTCTCAAAAGTTTGCATTTCCTGAGAGATTTTTTCGAAAGCATACATAGCCTTTATTTTATAACATGAATTTCTTCCTGTGAATTAGGTGTTTGAAAAATTTACGAGAGAGTCCACATCTTTACTTGATGAGCTAGCCATAATTAATGGGAACGAGAAAGGCAACCAACAGGACAAAGAAAGGTATTGCATCGGGCATTTCTTCTTTTCTCATTAATAGCAGTATGTGCTGCTTAAAATCATATTTCTTATTTTGTGTTTGTTTTATGATAAATCATATTCAGAGAGAGTACTGGATACACCAATACCCATTTCTAAGCAATATTTTATAGTGAATTAATCGTGTGTGTGTATTTGTTCTACAAATTTACATTATGCTTATTTTGCAGGAGCAAGTACGTTTGCATGTACATATTTTATCATCACAAAATGTTTCCTTTTTTCATTAGAGCTATGGATTACAACTTTCTACCATCCTTTGATCCAGAGACTGTCCTACAGACGGGTATGTTTTAAAGTCAATAATTACATTTCTCTCTATTTATGTTTACGTAAGGATTTTAATTTTAAACCCTGGAACTTGTGTGGTGTGCTTACATTTGTCAGCCAGCTTGTCTGCCTTAATATCTCTAATGCAATTGCACAAACATATTCCTTTTCTGGAAGTCTACTAGTACAGAATGATCATAGCCTTTTTTTATCAAATATTTATTTGATGTACAATAGGCAATGGGATGGGTATCCTTATTGTGCATTACTGATATTTTGATATGCTAATTTTGAACCAAATGATCTGTACACCTGTACACCCTCACCTCTGAATTTCTGCTTTTAAAATTATTCCTGTGAAAGGTCATGAGCTCCTGTCTGAGTTGCAGCAGTGTCGCTTTAATGGATCAGATGGCGGGGTGTCGTGGTCTCCTATGGATGACGAGTTGTTGGCTCAGCCCCAGGTTATGAAGTTATTGGATTCCCTGAGAGAGCAGTACACTCGATACCAGGAGGTCTGCAGACAGCGCAGTAAACGTACGCAGCTGGAAGAAATCCAACAGAAGGTTATGCAGGTTTGGGCCCCAACTAAAATTTCCTTCCACATTTTGACAGCAGCAGTGTGCTTATTTTTAAACTCACATTGCTTTCTTCAGTGGCTCATAATTATATGTTCTAGAGCATGTAAGCATGTTCTAAAAGGCCTTAGAGAAAATAAGCTATGTATTTTAATGATGTCCTTTAACTTATTGAAGTTGGCAGCTGTCTTGTATGAATGGAGCAGACTTGTTCTTAATGTAACTACAATTACAACAATTTAAACAGAACCATTTGAAGCAGAAAATCCTGAGGAAAATAAAACAAGTGTTTTATACTAAAGCTTCTAGCTGTTTGCTATTTTATTAAAACGTTGCTATTGAAGTTCATGACACCATGCATATTGATGCTATGGAGCTCTGTAAATGTAAAATAATTAAGTCTTTTCCGTTATTGGCCTATATTTCATACATCTACATTCAGTCCGGTTACAGTAATTACAGGGTGGGACACCATGAAAATATTGTTCATGAAAAATAACCTTTAGGCCCTGCAGTTTATTATTTTCATTTTACTTTTTTAAATCAGTTTAAAAATCTGTGATAGTTTAAATTATGTTTTTGTCGTATTGGCAGACTGCCATTCATGAATGCATGAATTAATATTTTTTCTAAAGGGATCAACCTCAATTTAAATCTGCCTGGCACTGTTTGTTTCATTATTCACTGTCTCAGTGGCCTCCAGAGGAGGAGCGAAGAATGGATTCAATTCAGTTAATTACCAATTTGAAAAGATAAAAATCACCTAAGAAAGCAGTAAAACTGCATGGTACCATCAGAACAGGAACATTTTAATGAAACCAATTTCCAATGTAAATTATAATACTTTTATTAATTGCTAAATGTTTTCAATAGTGTAGACCTCTGGATAGAATATACAACAGTTTAAAAAAGAAAAAAAATACAAAAATAAATAAATAACAAACTGAAAATACAAGCCTTGATTTAAATAGATCAGTATCCCCTGCTGGGGGTGCATATCTGTTCAAACGTACAGCATGTCACACTATTTTGCATATATTTAGAGAACCGCTTATCCAATTATAATGAAACTTGTTCTCCTTGAATGTCTTGAATATCTTTTGGTTCTTTGCTTGTATTTTGTACTTCAGTTTTGAATGTTTAGATATTCCCAAGATGGCTCTAAAAGACATTGCAGCTACTTTCTGGTAATTAATGTGTTGGAGCTGAGACTCACTGTTTTGGTTAGACCTACATCAAATGTACCAGGATGCAGTGGTTTATCTAGTGCTGTATTTAAATATTTGCTTTTTCTGGGCCATCACTGGTACAGGTTTGCTGGCTGTGCGTTATCCACCTGAAATGTCAAGTACTGCCAAAGGTTCTCTATCATCTGGACTCTTGGTAGACCAGGTCATCACCGTCATCTGTGACTTTCCTCTCACAATTGTACTTCTTGAATCTGTCTGGGGCCCAATATCATGCTGGAATTAAGATCAGTTAGACATTTTCCTTGTGGTAGGGCATGCTGGACAAGTACATTGCACTACACATTTGTCATTATTCTATTAATCTTGACCAGATCTCCAAATACAGTGATGAGGATCCCCTCTTAGCAGGACTTTTATTGGGATCTAGTTTCTGTTGTCAGTTAGCATTTTTTTTTTCCATTGATTTTTAATGATTTCTTATTAGCACTTTACATTTTGTTTTTTAAAAAATGACTGTATACCTCATACAAGAAGAACTACTGCTTTTCAAAGATTTCAAAGTGCTATGCCAGCTTCAAACGTCTGATAATGGTTTCACTTTTGTGTTGTAATTTGAAATGCTTTTAGAATCATTTTACTTGCACCAGTAGATATATTTATTATCTGGCTTCATGAGTTAACATTTTGCTAATCCACACTTTTTGATGGAAATCCAAAATGACAAACGTGAATGTTCTTGATCATTTGGAAGCTATCGGCTCCTTCGATGAATTAACCCAGGGGCAATGAAAATTTGTTCACTGGAAATTCATTTTTGACTAGGTTATAACTTAGTAATGGCTTTATTTAAACCCCCTTGGAATAGTTTTGTTTTCATTTAACATTTGTATATATAATTACCTTAATTTACTGATATTCTAATTTAGCACAACCGTGATTTTTGAATATACCAAACCACATCTGTAATATACTTAAGGCTCTTGGTTTAAATGCACTAATGAGATATTGTAAGCCATTAATTAAGCCTCTGTTCTATTCCATGTTTATGCAGGTTGCGAATTGGCTGGAGGGACCTGGGACAGAGCAGTTAAGAACCCAGTGGGGCATTGGAGACTCTATTAGCGCTTCACAGGCCCTACAACAGAAGCATGAGGAAATTGAGAGTAAGCACAGTGTAAGTTGCATTTTTAAATGAAAACCGGGATGAAGTATTCAGCGTGTTAAACCAGGGTTTTGTTAAGGTATTTGGGAATGTTTATTGGATATATTTGTTATCTTTTAGCAATTGAAAAGCAAGACTGAGCCTTGTGGTCATAATATTGATTTCAGATACATATAGCAACAAATGCATTTTTTTTTTTTTAGGGCAGCAGTGTGGAGTAGTGATTAGGGCTCTGGACTCTTGACCGGAGGGTCGTGGGTTCAATCCCAGGTTGGGGACACTGCTGCTGTAGCCTTGAGCAAGGTACTTTTACCTAGATTGCTCCAGTAAAAACCCAACTGTATAAATGGGTAATTGTATGTAAAAAATAATGTAATTGTATGTAAAAATAATGTGATATCTTGTAACATTTGTAAGTCGCCCTGGTGATCCAAGAAGTAATCTTAGTATCGCTTGAGTAACATGGGTGATCATTCTTTAACATGTACTATAACCTTAATAAACAAATAGGTTGCAGTCATGCTGTATTTTGCACAACTGAACATCAATACACCTTTTAAATACTTTTGAAAAATGTTATTTAATATGAAGTTCACAAATCATGATCCTAATCTGTTATAAAATCATTAAAACATCATGCTTAACAGAAACAGAATATTTCATACATTCTGGTGGTAGTTTTTGTACCAGTAAGGAAGAGTTTTGTGAACTAAGGAAATTAAACTAAACAAATAGATGACACGATGAGACCCCATCTGTCGGTCACCTACTCATCATTGCCTTCAGGGATAGATGCTGAAAGAGGCTGTGATTTAAGTGATCTATCTGCACGTTAAAGGTCACACTTTTTGGGGACGTGAAATCCTTAAATTCTCTAGCTTTATAGAACATTGTACTTGTGTGCTTCAGTAGGATCTGGTTACTGATAAAATAGGGTGCACATAAGGCTATATGTAATGCATAAACTTAGTTAAAAGATGCAGACGAATGACTGGCATTGATATTATTCTAATTTGTAAAATATGAAAATGTCTTGCTTTCTTCATTAACAGGAATGGTTTGCTGTGTATGTAGAGCTGAACCAGCAGATTGCTGCCCTGTTGAACGCTGGTGATGAGGAGGACCTGGTTGAACTCAAGGGTCTTCAGCAGCAGTTGAGTGATGTCTGCTACCAGCAGGCCAGCCAGCTGGAATTCCGGCAAAATATTTTGCAGTCGGCACATGAGTTTCATGGCGTTGCCCAAGATGTGAGCTTTGTTTTAATTAATAAGTATCTGTAAACTAAAAGGTGAAATCATCAAAAGACTGTCATTCTGATATTTCTTTAGTTTTTCTTATCTCATTGTTCTTATCACTTTTTTTTTTTTTTTTTAATTATAAGAGAACCCGTATTCCATTTGTGGTGAAACTTGGTTATGATATTCTTTAGCAAAAGTTATTGCTAGTATCGGCATTCTGGGTCTGTATGGAGGCAAACGGTGGTCTGTATGTAAGTCACACTGTTGTACAAGTACAAAAGGTGGATGTCAGTCACAGTGATCTACTTTTCATGACCCTGACCATTTTGTATTTAGTAGTGGGGGAGGTATGTTACTAATAACCCTCATTTCTTTATTTTAGCTATCCCAACAGTTAGATGGTTTACTCGGGATGCTGTGTGCAGATGTTGCTCCTGCTGATGGTGCAGCAATTCAACAAACCTTAAAACATCTGGAGGAAAAACTGAAGAGTGTGGGTAAGGTTATCCTAACATTTTATTTTCTCATGCTGTCACAGAAAGCAAAAAACAATCATCATAATGGCAAAAAAAAAGCTTTTAAATTGAACTTTAAGTTTGGTAACCGCAAAACGTTTTTCCTAAGGGTTCTTAAAGGGGATAGGAAACACTTTTCGGTTTGTTTGTAAATGATAAAATAGATAGGAAAGCAATGTAATCTCGGGTTTGTTTTCATTGTATTTAATTTGTATATGTCAAACGAGCTGTTTAAATTCCGCTGTCTATCAAACTGTAATCCGCCATTGCTGGAAATCACTCTTGTGACATCACTGATTGGAGAAGGCAGCAGGGGAAGTATGTGATGTGTGTGAAGTAAGTGATTTCTCTCATGCAAATTGTTTGGAAAATGTCACATTTTAACATGAGCTTTGTAATTGTGACTTACTGATGATGATTTTGTACAATATCATTATAACAAAGTAATTTATATACGATTTACATGTAGCTTTTACATGAGTTGTCCAGTTTCCAAATGTCCATAGTACTTAGTAGTAAAGTAAATGCACTTGGCATAAGTGACCTGGGGCCAGTTGTACTATTGAGATCAAAAAACAGGATTGGATCCCGGCTCATTTTTAGCTGGATCATGAAAAGGTGTTTATGTACAAAGCTGATTTTTTGATCAGATCTTTGAACAGCACTTGCGGTGACTGGGGAAAATGAGTATGCATGCATATTTAGACTTCCACATACAGAGTGACAATAAAGATTCAAAGGTGGACAAGAGGTGGCTTTAGTGGTGTCGTTTCATGAGAAAGAAACTATACCCATGGGGGAAAAAATGATAAAATTTTAAAAATAATAATAATAAATAAAATAATATTAATAATATGTTAATTTATCGTTGCATTTAAAACATTAAAGCTGTTATTTGTATTTAATACCTATGAAGGGGTATTATTATTATTATTATTATTATTATTATTATTATTATTATTATTATTATAGTAATAATAATGTAATACATACGAGAATTATGAAACACATAAATACAAACACAGGCTACCTGCTGGCGATAGGCCGTACAGAGTCCGCTCTGGTGTCTGTAAAAAGCAGCAGTATCCAGGACCTCTCTATCCAGGCACACAATGGACCTTGGCCTGACAATTTTTCAGGTATTTTGTGCTGTATGCGAGGAATTTCAAAACAACAAACACATTCCACACGAGTCAGCATTACTGTGCAGTTACAGCAGCTGCAATAGAAAATTGTGTGCTGTTCTGTCAGGATCCAGATCTCTTTCACTATCTGGATCAGATTCCCAGGAATCTGAATCCTTTCTTTCAGTTTCAAAAGGGCCTATTTGGCGCTCTATGATTGGCTCAAATTCATACAGAACGTATTTACTATTAGATTCTAGCTCTTCAAAGTCACTTAGTTCCAGTGCTCTTTTGAGACTTGCCATCTTTGTTTACACCCCCTGGTCGAGCACTCCAAACCAGTGATGTCACGGGAAAACTCTGACAATATGGAGGAACACAGCACAATTTAAGTGCCGGTTGCTGTAGTTTTAAAAGTCGTTTGTGGTGTTATACGATAAATACAAGGGTATTTTAGTGGGAAATGGTATCTTTAGCACTTGATGAATAATTAACATACAAAGACCCGCCGTTTTCCTTCCCCTTTTAAGTGATGTAGGAAATGGCAGTACAAGTAGTTTCCCACAGTCAGCGTGGGAATTACACTAACTAGTAACAAGATCCAGACTAATACAATTGAATTTAGTATTCTGTCAGTTGAAGGCATGCAAAATGTGAAGTGCAGGGATGGCAGTTCCAGTCCTGAAGGCATATTCTTCATCTGGTTCAGTTTGTATAATGAAATAATTAACAGTTGTAATAGGGCCTTAATGGAGGTTTATTTGGTTTAGTTTAACAGTTTAGAACAAAGACCTGGACTGGAAAGGACATTGTTGCTTTCTCCTAGTTCCGTGATATTGGAATAACTATTAATAAGCATTTTTCTGTGTCTAGCTGGAACTCTCCAAGGCTTGAGGGAAAAGGGCCAAGTTCTTCTAGATCAGATGTCTAACCAGGCATCCTGGGCCTATGGGAAAGATGTTGCTATTGAAAATAAAGAGAATGTCGAACATATACAAGGTGTAATGGAGGATATGCAGCTTCGCAAACAAAGGTTAGTTTGATTGTTTTTATTTATTTGTTTATTTATTTTAGTTTTGTAGGATTAGTTGGTAATCTGGTGTGATTGCTAGATACACATTTTATAGTAATTTGGTAACCTGTATGTAACAGTCTGTCAATGGCATGAGGTAATAATACTAGTTACTGTTTACCTATTAACTTTGATCTAAATGGCAGCGGATTGAAATATTGCCATCCTTTAGTTTGTCAGTGAACCAGTATTGAGAGAACCATTACATTAAAATGTAAGGTATGTTGTGTAAGTCATCATTAACAGACATTTTGAGCTTGCATTTCCTTATATAAAATAACAGTATGGAGAGAGAGTCATTATTTTATTGCAAGAAAATCTTATAAATGAAACACATGTTCTAAGGGTTTATTATGGACAACACAAAAGGTGTTAAGACTCAGTTTTACTGTGTTTAACAATTTTGATCATACTCCAGAGGATCAAATGTCAGTTTCAAAATTGATGATTCACCTTTGATATAATTATTCAGTGGAACTAAGGCACAAATAGAATCTGAATCTGTTGTGTGATTGATGGGCTGTTGTGAAGAGCTAAGGGCTGTTGATTTCCCTGAAATATGCGGTTATGGTTCTAACTTTTAGTGTCAATCCTTTTAATGGTTAATTTCCATTTTATATACCTTCCCTGACTCAAGTCACGCCGGTTGTATATTGTGAAGCAGGTGCCTTTAGAGATAGTCACAGTAAAGATGTATCCCTCAAATCTTGTGCATTCTTTCAAGGTGTGAAGATATGGTAGATGTGAGGAGATTAAAAATGCTTCAGATGGTGCAGCTTTTTAAATGCGAGGAAGATGCAGCTCAGGTATGACCCTTGCCAATTAATATATACTCAGTTGCTGCATATGATAACAGATAAAGTATTGAACAAAAAAAAAACAGTTTGTATGTATGTGTGTGCATGTATATCAATTAATCTTGCTTTGTGAACACTATATCCTTGGTTACCTAAAATGGCATGCTCTTCATTTATGCACTTAAAATATATTTACCAAATATTTTTGAGGTTTTGTTAGGGTGTTGGTAGCATTTCTGCCTTTTTAATTGAACAAATATAGACAATTATCTAACTACAATTAAATTGGTAATAGTTTGAATTTCCCACAGTTTCTGATACTTTGGGAAATTAATACTGTTTGACTGAAAAAAATGGTGCGCATTTTACTCAACTTTTTTTTACATTTTATTTATAAAGGCAGTTGAATGGTTAAGTGAGCTGTTGGAGGCTCAGCTGAAGACCCATATCAGACTAGGAGATGATGCACAGGAAGTAAAAAGTTTATTGGAAAAACACAGAAAATTTGTTGATGTTGCACAGGTATGTGACGGTGGCTTTAAGCATTGCAGATAACATACAACAAATGTATTTACTATTAAATACATGTTTTTGGTTCATATTAATTTACTTTGACTCTGCTTTAAGTTATGTAACATTTTATGAATTATGTAATTCTAAAATCAATTTCCTCATTACTGCATTCTGCCGAATCAACACCCAGAGGGCGTAAAGTTGTCATTCAGGCAAAAGTGTGTGTGAGTATGTGTGAGTGTGTGGGGGGGGGGGGGTTCAAAATTACAGGCATTATTAACATTAGGTATATAGATTACGTTTACAATTAGGCATGCTTAAAATTCAAAGGTAGTGCACAGCACACAGTCACACTAAAGAATCAAGAAGTGCAGTTAATTTGTATTTCACCAGTCAATAAATATATTCAAGTTGCTGCAGTATGTCCACTGTTGTTGTCATTTGAAATATTTTCACAAAACAAACATTAAACTTTAAAGCTACAGTGTGCAGTGCAAAAGCACATCATAAAAAAACAAATTTATAGGTGAAACACTAGAATAAAAGTCGCTACATTTAAAAAAGATATAAACACGTGAAATTTTCGGCTTTACATAATCTCTGGAAGTAAGAAATTGGAGCATCCAGTGTGAAAACACAACACGAAATAATACATTAACGTAGCATCCAAAGTAGCACTATCGCATTAAAATGTTCAATACAAAAACATGAGTTACAAGCTCTTGCTGTGTCATACATATATACAGGGATGGAAATAATCCTCCCATTGCATAGCAGTTTGATCCATTCCTGGTTTTACTATAAGTTTAATAAGACACACCTGTGCTTATTACCTATACACTGTGGTAATCTAGCTTGTAGTAAAACTTGGAATGGGAGAAACTGCTATACAAATGAGTCTTATTTCCATCCCTATATATATATATATATATATATATATATATATATATATATATATATATATATATATATATATAATTATTTATTTCTTTGCAGGCGCCCTTATCCAGGGCGACTTACAGTATATCACATTATTTTTACATACAATTACCCATTTATACAGTTGGGTTTTTTACTGGAGCAATCTAGGTAAAGTACCTTGCTCAAGGGTACAGCAGCAGTGTTCCCCACCTGGGATTGAACCCACGACCCTCCGGCCAAGAGTCCCTAACCACTACTCCACACTGCTGCCCTGTTATGTATATACTATCCAAAATATGGATTGTAGCGTAACAACAAAACTGCCTAACCAGTCTGTATCATCTGCTCCGAAACTACACGTTTGTCATCTGAACCTTCATTATTGATGATGCAAGCAATTGACTGAATCATTAATGCACAGAGCAACTACTTCTAGGCAGTTTTTTCTATTCACGAGATATTTCCCCTCAGAAATTATTTGTGCATGGTTATTAAAAAATGTCTGGATTGAGTCACTGAGCTTGACTCAAACAGAAGACGTTATGCAATGTAAATTGTAATTTTTTTAAATGCATACAAGAAGTCTCAAGGGTCTTTATTCTTTTGGTAAAAGTGAAAATGAATGTGGGCAATTCTGTGTAGATGCCCACAAATTAGGAGAAATGAATGATTAAGTTTTGCTTTGTACAGATAGTATGTATATATTTTTAACTGTCTGTAGACTACATTTGCAGAAAATACTTATTTTCAGGCATCCCCATGAAGTTGTTGTTTTTATGTAATTTTCACTGACTCACCACCTCAACCTTCAGCCTTTGAACTAAGATGGCCAATATCATGTGACCTTAAGATTTGCAGGGTTATATAAACACAGTATGCTAAATGTGTTGGTGACTACGACAATGACGTCTGGCTCAACATGGCTGCCATATTGAGGTCAAGTGCCAATTTAATTCTGGAGTATAGAGAATGATGGAGTAATTGTCATAATATTTGGTACACCGCTGAATTCTATGATTTTTTCGCCAATTCAATTTCACCAGTTTATCAGAGTTGTCCAGGAAAAATAAACTGTTTCAGTGCTATGTTATTTTAACCTCTGTCCACGTTGATGATAATGATCTTTTTCACATATCCATGTTACATCTTACAAGTATTCCAACAGAGATGCCATTACCTAGGATGCTTTTGTTTTTGTTCACAAAAAAAAAAATCTAGTTTTCTTAAACATTTTTATTTAATTTTTTATTTGCAATTTAGATGTTTGCTTCTTTGGGCATTTACTGACTGGAAACTGACCTTACTGTGTCTATTGTATTAATCCCAGAGCACGTACGATTATGGCAGACAGCTGCTCCAGGCCACTGTGGTTTTGTGTCAGTCACTCCGATGTACTACAAGGTCTTCAGGGGACACACTGCCTCGGCTCAATAGAGTGTGGAAGCAGTTCACGGTAACTTCTGAAGAAAGGGTGCATCGATTGGAGATGGCCAGTACGTTTCACACTGCAGCTGAAAAGGTGGAGTTACACATGTTTTAAAGAATACGCTTCTTTTAATAATTCCAAGGCATTTTCAATAATGTAAAAACAAAAATGTAAAGCATGTTTTAAAAGATTGTGACTTGAGAAATAGATTTGTTAGGGACGGGTGCAGTATATGCACCCACCAGTGATCCAACAATTCAGTTCTTCATGTTAAATACCTCAGTTTACTGTTTAGTTTATTTATTATTATTATTCATTTCTTAGCAGACGCCCTTATCCGGGCAACTTACAGTCGTAAACAAAAATACATTTCAAGAATCACAGTACAAGTAATAATACTAATAGCAAGATAAAAATACAATGACTTTGGTTCTAGCAAGTACAAGTATATGACAAAATACGATTCAAATTTTTTAAATATTAACTATAGTAACTATTTAAAGAGTAGTAGGTTTCCGAAAAATATAGCATTATATGTCTCCACGTGTTGCTACAACTATTTAAATAACGCACCTGTAATTTTTCTTTTCATTGTTAACATCCAGTTTTTACACTTAAACATTTTAATTCTGTCTCAAAGATAATTTCAAGATGGCTGCCTATTGCACTCCATTTGAGATCAGAGGTGTGTCCTCAGATCACTGCCTGCAGGCGTCTTTTTTTTTTTTTTTTCTTCCCATATTAGTGATGAGGGTGTGGTATCTAATGATTGATCGATCAATCGATAGATAGTTTGGACCTCAAGATGAAATACGACCCCATCATGATGCAGATAATTAACTTTTACCCGAAGCTGATCTGAAGAAAAGCCGCTTTTGTATTGTTGAAATGTAAATAAATCGCATGGTTTGATCATTTTATTTAAAAGCCTAGGCTACCGCATTAACGTTTGTACTGCTTCAGTCTCTTAAATATTTCCAAAGAACAGCACTAGAGAACTCGGGAGAATTTATTTTGTTGTAATAAAAATACAAATTATGTATTTGGTTTGCAAAGCAGTTGTCCAGGTTTTTGAAAAAAAAGAACGATGTAAAGCAGGTCACAATGACCCATTTTGTGGTTTGGGAAGCTGCTGTTTTATAACCATGCTGAAACTCTTGCCTGTTGCAGATCCCTGTGATTTTAGAGAAGTTGCAACTGTATGATGTGTAGGGAATGCTTTATAGGAATGCATCTTACTGTTCCTGAAAACAGGACGCATTTGGTTTGTAATTGTTATATGTGTGTGTGTGTGTATGTGTGTGTGTGTGTGTGTGTGTATATATATATATATATATATATATATATATATATATATATATATATATATATATATATATAATTTACATGTCAAGGGATATTCAGTGGTGCTAAAAGAACTTAAAAAAGGCATTTATTTCTTCTGTTTTCTTGTTTCCATTTATGCTTTGATTTATTTTACAGATTCTAAAGGAATGTCCAGAACAGCCTAAAGTCCGTATAGATTTCGAAGCATATGAAGAAGTCGAAGCAGTGGGTAAATCTTTGCTGGACAGACTAACCGTGCCTGTAGTTTACCCCGATGGGTAAGGAACATTGTGTAATATTACACTGAACTACCGGTATGCAAAATCATATATGTACTGTATACATACAGTGTAGTTTGATATACAGTACATGACACTATGCTTGACTGTTAAGAGGCCAACAATACACACATATATATATCTCTCTCTATAAATATATATATATATATATATATATATATATATATATATATATATAAATGAATTAATACGTTTTTTGAAAAAAGGGGCCAGTATGGGGGGAATTAAAAAAGGTAACCATGGATCAGTATATATTAAATTACTTTTTGTATCGTATCTATGTTGTAAATTATATTTATTTACTTTTTTATTTTATATATGTGTATATATATAGAACTGAGCAGTTTTTTGGGAGCCCTAGTGACATGGCTTCATCTGCAGAACACGTCAGAGAGAAGATGAAGATTGTTGGCATGAAGCAGCTACAGCAAGAGGAGGAGGAGGAGGAAGAACAGCAGCTACAGCAACAGCAGCAGCAGGAAGAGGAGGAAGAAGAAGGAGAGAAGCCAGATGAAACTGCTTCAGCAAATAGCTAAGGGACTCTCTTGTGTCGCCTGATACAGAGCCTGCAATCTACAAGTCAGCATGGCACCATGGCATAACTGCATATACTGCATCAGAATGATTCCGCAGCCATGGGAGAATTACTTCCATTCTAATACACTACGCCTCGCCAAGCCATATTAACTTATCATGTGCTGCATAAGGCTCCTCCTCCTCAATTTATAAAAATACTACAAACATTGCACTGAACCTCCCTCAAAGCTTTACCTGGCCTGTTATCTGTTAATGCTAACAGTTGACTCGAGATTTTAATGGTGCTACTAAAAGTATAGAATGTCCAAGTGCAGCTTATGTCCTTGTTGTTTACTTGATGCTGTAGAATTTATAGGCTTTAGGCAAACTTCCTGTTTGTAGACAGTAAGAAAATGTATTTTATAATTTTTGTCTTAATTTGTTATATCTTTTAAAGTGTTGCTGCATCTTTTTTTTATTGTGCCAATACACAACCTGCCCTGAAGACCTTTGATACTGATGTAAACTGCCTAACCTGCTGTTTTTAAGTATGTATTGCTTGTATGTTTAAGCACATATTGGCAAGTTAAACCAGCTTTTTAAAAATGCTCCAAGATTGCTGTGATACCCATGCACTTCAAGAAACAAGTGATGGACAAAGCTTTGTTTAAATAATTGTTATAATAATAAAAAATGGAAAGCTTTAGTTCAATAAATAAACTATTACATGGGAACTATTATCTTTGGAATATACATGTGATTCTTCTTGTTTGTTTCTTGTACCCAAGCATGCTTTGTGTAACACCTGCTGTTTTATTTTAGGGCACAGGAAATCTAAAAGTATTTATTTGGAGTTTGCTTGCCATGTAAAAGTTGGGAATGTGGCTGTGGGATGTCTTTGTGTATAATCCTATCTGGCCACTAGGTGTCATTACTGCATAATTTCGCAGCAGGACAGTTTCTTTTATGGCAGCTTTGTAATTGGCATCAATGAATATATGCAAGCACTAGCTGACACAGTAATATTCCAAATGGTTTATATATTTATTTGTAATATTTGGCCACTGTATCTATTCTGTTTTAAGTTGCCATGTTTTCTGAAGACATTTTGAAAATGCTCCATGTATTTATTTACCTCTCCTGTATAATATTGCTGAGTTCATAATATATTTTAATGTATTTCACTTCTGGAATTTGAATTTTCCCCTATTCCAGACAATTACCACAAAACAGCAGCGATTTTAACAGTGTTACATTGTTACTGCCATTTAGAATACTTGGACATAAACATTATCCAACAGATGCTGGAGTGATATGTATGCAGTAGGGTTGAATTACTTGCATTATAAGTTAACATTTGGATTGGGGCTAAGGTAGAAGTCTATTGCACATTATATTTAATAAAATAATAATAATTAATGTGATTTATGAAAGTAGATGTGATTTCTAATCGGACAACATATATTGGGGTTTAGTATTTATGGCAAACTAGTGGGTTTGTGAAACATTTGTAACCCTAACAATGCATTGTTTAAAATGGAAGGTAAGTCAAAGAAAGGTGTAGCAAATGAACACTCTGCTAGTTGGTGACCTTTATGCATACTGCTTCATGCAGTACTTAAGTGGTGTGTGAGGACAGTAATTGGTTGAAATAACAATAGTACCAAATCATTGTTTACTTTGGGGCTATTTCAGAACTCTGGAACTGGACTGGGAATAACAGCTGGAGTGGTGAAGGTGTACAGTAAATTCAAAATCTTTACTTGGAATTGCTAGAAAATCAGACATGTAAACTTCCAAAAGCCATAATTAGAAAAAAAAGGTAGCTGTGTGATTTTTGATTTTATCATTTAATTTTATACTAGGTGGAATATACAATCAATAATTAGGTATTGGTGGTTCTACAAATAATCTTCTTGATATAAATAATATGTATATATGGGGTCAAAAGGCAGTGCATTAAATAGAAAAAACAATATATAATGCAGCGTCACTTGCCCAAGTGAAGCAAAGTGGTTCTGTAAAGTCATAGGAAGATCTCTGGTCACTGACGCCATTTCATTTTTAGTTGGTAGACCATTTAAAGCTTAGTAGTGCCCCATATATTTTTTACATGGCATATTCAGGTGTGTTACAGAAGCCCATGTCTGTTTGGCTTCCTGAGTGATTTAAAAGGGCTTGAATGTATGTGTTTATAACACTTTACTGCAGCAGATAATAGCAGGGACATATACTTTGTTTGGAAATATAGACAAACTATCGAACACCCCGATAGCACTAGAAGATACACATTTTCACCAGTATGCTCTCTGTGTATTGCTTACACAATTTAATGTACTGTTTATAATTAAACTTGCACTAAAAGTGTGCTGCTCTGCAGTATGCTTGCTATTGAATCTTCTGTTTGGTAAATTCTTACAAAGATAACACAAGTACAGATTGATACAGAATAATGGACAGCCCTAATTATATATAATCTCACAGTTGACTTCTGCAATTAACGCGTTCATTTTTTGGGAGATTATTTCTTTGACACACGTTAATCACACTCCTCTGTCTTGTCACTATTAACATATCGTAATTAATTTCCTGCGGCACCATTTTAATACACTCGAGTGCATGCCAGGATTGAATGAGTTTAGTCATCGTTTGAATATGAAATTTGTCACTGAACCACATTATGTAGCAAAGCACTCAAACTGAAGGACTTGTGAATGGGAAGTTTATTTTTTTAAACTTTCTGATAGTTCATTGGATAGAAAGAGGGTTACTTGTATCTACTGTCAAAGTGAGTTCCATTATCACAGAAGTGCGTCTAGTCTGCTGTACCACCTGCATGCTGCTAAACTTGCTTTCACTTCTCAAAATACACTTTCTAGTAGTTCTGCTGCTACAGACAACAAGAATACAACAAATGAAACCCATCAGTTTCAACAGAGTACTCTTTTAGAAACCCATGCATCAAGGATGATACTATAACCAGTGCTGTTGCAAAGTCGATAAATAACATTGTAGCTTTGTTTTATTTCAATAACCACATTTATTTTAAACAATATTATTTAAAATTATGGAGGATATAACTGTTACTCGGTGAATGTTTTGTTTGATTTAGGTAATTTCAAGTTATTAAAAAAGATAATTTACAATTATTATTATTTAAATGGCAATGAAAAACATCAGTTTATGAGTAAAGGAAACTGATCATTTTAAATGCATTAAGGTGAGTAATAAACTGACTCCATTGCTTAAAAAAAAGTTTTAAAATAACTTAATGGGAATGAAAATAAAATTGCCCTTGAGGAATGCAACTTTCAGTCAATACAGTACAGAGCAGCAACCAAACTAGGGGTGTGCCTTGTGCACAGTGATAATCCCAGTGGGTATTTCTATTTTTAACTTGCTGTTCTTTACTCTCCCAACTTTCACTCAATGCTTGCTGTAGTATATTCATTCAAGCCAAGGGCTCAGTGGGGATTGAAGTTTTATGGGAGTGTCTCGTGTATTACTACTACAGGATCTGAAACGAGCACTGAGACTGGAATACAGCTGCTGTTAAAAGAACTAGAATCAAGGCTGTTACCACTGATGTAAATAGAATACCAATCTGCTGCAAAAGCAGAACCGACATTGGGCTGCTACTGTTCAGCAATACCAGGACGGGAAGCGCTTCAGTGGGTGGATGTGGGATTAAGAGTGTTCATGGCTTGCTGTTAGAATCATTTTGCCTTCTTCCACTGTATGAAGTTTGGATTGAGGTGACCATGTCCAATGAAGGAGACTATGGAGGTCAGCCTTCCACAACAACCATTAGTATTGTTGAAGCCCAAGCAGGGGATTCACAGATCATCATAGCATTACTAAAGGTATATCTTTGTTTTAAATATACATATATATTTGCATGCTTTATAGTTATAGGCTACACTGTACTCCAGATTTACATACCCAGAAAGAGCAGATATTATATTATAGTGCTTAATTTAAAAAGAAAAACAGTATTTTGATTCTTTAAAGAAAAGTTATTGTCATTGCTAAAAGTTATCATGCTTCAATGTATTTAAAATGTGTTCAGGTTGGTTAAATGTAAACACTGATTGACTTCTAAATTGTAAAACAAATCTATTATAAAGGAAATGATGTCTGTTTGTGGAAGCAACAATGTATGCAGAGTATATTCAAATGGTTATTTAATTGTTTTCATGAAATTTCCAATGTATTTCAAGCCAATCAATTGATAAAGTGACAACTGCAATGCGTTTCCAACACCAATCTTCTTAGTGACATTGCAACCATATTGGTTTACGCAAGATCCTGACAAAATGTGTCACTCCACTCACTGGTTGCTGATTTGTCATGGCCAGTCACCAATTAAAGCTGCATTGACCCACAATTGTATTTAATACTAATATAATGAATGAGTTTATGTTTGCTAGTGAAGCACAAGCTTCCTCGTGTTTGCCAGTTTGGTAAGCAACTGATACAATTCACAGCAGTAGGGGGTTATAAATTCAGGATGCATAACAGATGGCTTTCCATATGTGTTTTTTGTTACACTGTAAATATTTTCAATACAGACTTGTTTTTAAAACTGTATGTTTGTCATTAGATGCACAGTTCAGCTCCAGCCAGTGATGTCACAGCTACACTTGTTCCATTCCATTGCTGTGTTCCCAGAATCAATAACACAGTTTTTTCCATTAGGCATTTGTGTATAGAAAAAAAGTCAATTCCAATACAATTCCAATACAAAGATAATGATTAATACTAGTACCAGCAAAAGTATATTTCCCAGCTTTATTTTTTATAAGTAAAACAATAACTTGGTAATTTATACATCAGCTTATAATGATACTTCCTAATTTGCTAAATAATTTACAGTCATTTATAATATCGGCTTTATCTCATGTTATGGCTTGTTAATTTGTTATTATTGTCGTCATGTTGCATAAGCAAGAAGAGAATGTGCTGTACGATGTGCCCGTTTAATGTTGCTATGCAGCATAATCGTCTGCTGTGCAATGAAACTCTTCCCTACACACAAAGTTGAACAAAAATACTACACTCTGCTTCTGTAACCAATTTAGAAGCTCACACCTGACATAACATGGTAATGTTGTTTAGAAATAATCTTTGCCCAGGTGCTCTTTTACAGTTGTAGTGTAACTGTTCTTTGATTCTTGGGAGCCTATCACTCTCAATTTATGTTATTTTAGTTGCAGTATATAATTGCATTTATACCCACTGTTTGGTGTTTCTGTAATGTAATTAAAACAAAAATCTGTAATATTTTTCAGTAGAAAATATTGCAAACCCCTTTAAATCTGTGGCCTTAGCAGCAATTCAACATTTGTTAAAATGAATGTCACGTGAATAAAAGGGAATTTACTGTTTGTGGAATTACTTTAGTTTTTTATTAGTGTTCTCACTATTAAACTGGTTTAATTGATCCTTGCCTTGTATGGAGAAATGTAACACACACCTCAAACATTCCAGAATATTCCAGAATATAAGACCCTATAGTGTTATTCAGTGTGCCCTTTCCATTGTTCTTACATGTGAGTCTTCCATTGTGTTTTAGTGTGGAATATTGGTGCAGCTCCAGCTGGCTGAATCCACACCGAATCTGTTAGAGATTGGAAGTAATCAAGATGAGACCAAAAAGCTACTGCATGGACATGAAGTCATGTTGGCAAAACTCAAGGTAATTAAGAAGTTAAGAAGGTCCATAAATCAAGGGATATTTATTGAAGTCTGCCAGGGTGATAATGGATTATAATGGTTTCAAAGTAAAGTGTTTCCTTAACTATTCTTCTGCATGTTTACACCAATTCGTATACTTTATCTCCTCTTTCAACAAACAGGCAATTTTTTACAGGGCTGTAAAAAATGGTTGGAACACTGACCATGGATATTTGACAGTTGTTCCCCATACACATAATTAGTAACCCATTCGTTAAAACAACAAATTCATCCTCGTCCCATGAATATTTGGTTTTTTGTTTTTCTGAAATACATTAAATGTTGTGGGATGAAATTAATATTATATTAACACAGAATGTCCAGTTAAAAGGGTAATATCAAAGGTGTTAATAACTATCATACAATTCTCTGCCAACATATGAAACTCCCTTTGCAACACCTAAGTAGTGTCAGCTGGGATCCTAATACCTAATGCATAGGGAGGGAATCTAGAATATTGTGGTAGGATAATGGACTTGGACACCCATTTCAAAGTTAAAGTAAAGTCAGGGGAAACTAAACAATCTACAGAAAATTACACAGGACTTGAAAGAAAGATGTTTGCTAATAGTGGTAGAGGGACATGTTTATAACATAAAGTCAACTCTACAAAGCACACATCGTAACATTTGAAAGTAGAGAAGCTGTAACACAATTACTTTTTAGCCTTGTGAATCTAACCTAATTATCATCTTGTTCATTTTTGTGACCAATGATGTTTCCTTGTTACAAGTGTCCATGGTACAAGCTGTCACCAAGTGATCCAGAACCGTACAGATCAACCTACAACTGTAGCAGAGCTACTGGAGATATTGCACTATTTTGCTTCTGGGAAAAGTCCCCGTCTTAATATGGCTGACTAGTATAGTATGTATAATGATCTGTGATACAGTATAGAAATATTAAATATAAGATATATGGTTTTCTTTTAATATAGTCAACACACTGGATTTACGGAGATATCCAGTATGGTACTCATTTTTTGTAAAAGTTTATTTAAGTTAAACATTAATTTGTTAAAAACAGTCATAAATTTAGCTGATTGCATCCATCTGTTTGTACAGAAGATCAAGCCGAACAAAATAACATATGAAGGGCCAAACCCCAAGTTAAACTGTATGTTTGGTCTTCTAGAAGATTTTTAATATGAAGGTCAATTACTAACTGGTCCTGCCACAATGACATCATGAAGATGTGTTACAAGCTCGAAACATATCACCAGGACAAATGAGTAAAATATGGAATGTGTGTGGCTTCTTAATAAACAAATGTACCACTTCAGAGTTTGTAGTCTAGGTTGCTTATACATTACGACGCATCATCCAGTTTCTGTGCTTCACATATTAGTTCAACTTCTTATTTCGTAAAGAATAATTCCAGGCATATAGACTTTTCAGACTTCAGAAACAATAAGTTTTATTTATATACATCCATGGCAGTCAAACGGGTGGAAAATCCTTCCATTGTTGTACATCAATATGTTCAGCAACAATACAGCTTCATATGAACAGTCTTCAGTTTAACTACGACTTATATCTTCTTAAAGTCTTATTCAGTTACAGCTCTCCTATTTCTTATGTTTGTCTGTATTGCTTACTCTATGTATGATTTTAAAACATATCTGTATGGTATATATAGTCCAAAAACTACTTGCCTAGCTACAAAACTGCGTCATCTGTCCCTCTGTCTTTTTTTTTTTTTTTTTTTTTGTTACCGTTTTCTTTCCAACTCGAATTTAACAATACTGCCTGAACCGTAATTTACAAACTGATTTGATCAGAAGGGTTAAAAAATGAGCTCTTTGCAAAATGTAATTAAATGTTTCTTTGTCCTTGAAAACGATGTCTCCTTCTTGCTGCTGACAAGTCTCCCACATCACCTTGCATTTACTGTCTGACTGCGGCAAATTAACGCCTCCTTTTCAGAGTGCTTAAAATGATCACGCAAATACGAGGACCGCAATTACCGGCAGCTTTAATAAATTAGACAGAATATTTAATAAACCTCATTTGCAAAATCCCTTCCCAATTTTAGCAGTTTTGTTCAGAAACGTCCCCAGAATTGCATATGCATATACAGAATTACATATTCATCAAGGGCCAAAGCACACAGAGACAGAGACGTCTTAATTGCGTGTTATGCCGTTGCATGTGTTTTATAAATCCAATCCAAGAAAATAAGAACCCTCAGCGCCCGTTTTACGGTCGTAAAACATGCGCAATCTTTTTATAAATCTGGACCTATATGTCTTATGTACTAGTGGTACTTAAATATCTTCAATAAATAAAATATATTATTTGTCAACAAATAAATGTGACCTATGTTAATGATAGGACAGTCATTTAAAACAACACAATGTAATTACATTACACCATTATAGACACTCATTACAATTCTATAGTCATACCTTTTAATCATAATCTTTAACAACATGTTTATTAGAAGCAAATCAATATACTTAAACTTAACTGTAACTGCTAAATGAACAGTACACTAGACACAATCTATGAGATGAAAGTGTGCCTGAAATTTATGCACACAATTGTAGGCAAATGTAATTAGTTGTGAGAAATAGCCTCTAGCCTCTTTAGATGTAGTTTTTATTACAATACATTTAGAATGTTTATACAAATGATTCAGGCAATTGAGTTAAAATCTGAAATACAGGAATCATTTAAATGCAATCTTATATTAATGTCTAAACGATGTATGGTTTCTTTTAAGCTATTCTATTATTACAGTTCAGGGGTGCATGCTTTTTTATTATTACAAGCAATGACCTGCTACTAGTTTATATTCTTATTTGTATAGGCACATGAGGATGGTGTTTGGAGCTTGCTGGGTGAAGCTGATAAAATTGCAGAGGAAAACCTGGATCAAGAACAGGTGTATGGTGCCATGGCAACCACTCTGAGTGAGGCCTGGGTGGCTCTAATAGACCTCTTGGAAAAGCTTAAGGCACTCTTACATCTCGCCTTGGAATTTTTTGACAGAGCCCTGGAAGTAAGTGTTACAAAATTTTACAGTTTGTAAATAGTCATTTTCATCCTTTACACATCAAACAGGTGCTTTATTTAAGGATAAAAAGTATGATAAATCTTGAAAACCCATAATTGCAATACATATATTCCTGAAGGCTGTGGCAGCTACTAAGGGGAAGCCAGGCTTGGTTGTCTAGCAACCACACACCAAATAAAGAAGGTGGATCTTCTGCAATATATATATATATATATATATATATATATATATATATATATATATATATATATATAATGTAAAAAATACAGTGGGGGGAGAGGGTGGCACTTGCGCTATAGCTTTTAATCTTTACAATGGCAAATGTGCATTAAAAAAAGTTAAAACAAATCTTACCATATTGTTGACATTTTTTCTCAAGGATTACAGTTAAATGTATCATGGCTTAGTGTTTGTTTATATACAGTAATGCGGATGGAACAAACCCTTGCTTTAGGTAGCAGTGGCTGTTGTACTTGATTTACGTAAGGTACGATCCCTGAAGAAATCCTAAATTCAGACGAAACGGTTCACTGCATTGAAGTGTTCCTTGATGCACTGTCAAATGAAAAAGACTGCCAAACTGCTAATGTTACTTTGTAATTTATAATTATGTTATCTTCATGTAAAAAAATTACATCAGCTTTTCCATTGTATTTGAATCTCATGCTACAATACTGTTAAATTCCCACTCTTGGTAAACCACAGTGGCCAACATCAATAATGGACTAGGTTGATTGGCACAATGTTTTCATGCATTCTCATTCTCATCCAAAAATGAAAGCCATTGTATTCTTTTCATCAACAAACTAAAATATTTTACTTAAAAAATGGGACTTAAATATGGGATATAAAATATGGGATATTAAATATGGGATATAAAAAATATCTTTAAAAATCAGTTGAAAGAGGTTTATTCAGCTATTCCACGTAACAAATATTTTGACAGATAAGGAAGGTCAATACTTTAATTGAAGCACAGTGCATTCCTTATATTAGACATTGTACTGCCTTTAATTGAATTCCTGCTGCTGTCATATGGCTTTCATTGTCAAGCTTTTAATATCATATGACAGTAAATTAATAATGTCATTGTCCTCCACATCAACCTGTATTGTATGTTAAGGGTAAAGCAAATGTACTGTTCTAATGAAAGTGAGGATAAGACCAAGTGGTACTTAACTTATGGACTGATACAATTACAGGTACATTTAATTAATTATATCAATTAAGCAAAAACATTGAACCATCTGATGGCTTCCGTTGTAATGTGTGTTGTGTGGAAATACAGTTTAAATTGTATTATTTTTATATTGAAAAAGTTTGCTATTAAAATAGATGAAGCAGAAGACTTCCTACAAAATGCGCAAGAGTTTCAGAATGCAGATTGCCTGAAGGAGCTTCTTCACAAGCACAGTTATATGAAGAAAGGCAAGTAGCTGGCACTGTGGATCAGTGCAGCCATTTTCTTAAAATGCAGAGGGGTAAGGGGGTCGGGGTTCTTCAAACAAAGTGTTTGCTTTTGTTTAAGCATCTCTAAATAAGCCTGTATGTTCTACAAAAACGTCTCTTTTAAGACTGCCAAATCTTGGATTACAGTTTTTATTTCAGCACTTACGTAAAGCAATAACTATCAAGACCTAGGTCACTTCCTTGGGTTTAATGACTTGACAAGGCCCAAAGATGACAATCCCTGGAGAGTTATGAATTCACCAGAAAAAGGTTGTATTGCTTTGTATGCTGTTTTAGGTGAAAAGACACTGTACTGTATATACACTGCCTGCACACTTTATTATGGCCGGTACCTAATATTGGGTTTGGACAATGTTTGCCCTTCTCACAGACTCCACAAGGTGCTGGAAGGTGAATCTTTGCTTCTGAACTGGATATTACAGAATTAGCCGTCTAACAATTTGATATTTGTATTAGTTTCCCAAATTCTGTCGTATAACGTACATCATTTTATACCAGCCTTGAGGTTTCACATTCAGCATTTCTTCCATTGCTAAAGAACTATGCTTCAGCTAAGCAGTATTATTTTATAGGTCACATGAAACTCCAAAAATAAGTTTCACATATCAAAGTACAACTGGTAAGTAGATAATGTGCAAGCAGTCCTCTTTGGGTGACAATACTTTAAGGTCAGCCTTGAGATAAGTGACTAAAAATATTTCCTATCAGAACATTGTGAAGCGATCCCAGCAAACGTTGTTATCTGCATTCACCACAACATGTGTTTTTGTCCCAGGGCATTAAGACGAACAGACAGCTACAATGGAAATATCTATGAGATACTAATGGGAATGCATTTCCTATTATATTGACAGCGTGAATGATACAGATATAATGTTTATATGTTAGGTCAGGATGGGATGGGTTTAGTGTTTTGTCAATTTCAACGTTTCAGGTGTATTCTTCATCAAATTATGTCACTTCATCTCTATTTAATAGGATTTTTTAAAAAAGAACTGTCCACCTCACCCTTCATTTTGTGTGTGTATTCCATCATCACTCCTTCTACCCAAACCTTAGAGAATATTAAATCAGTATGTTATAAAATAATATTGTCTGGTTTCACAAATGCTGATTAGTGCTGATCATGGACTACCTCACCTAAGATAATATTAGGTTGTCTAAGATTAGTGCTAATCAAGGTGTCTGATACCAGCCTAAAAAGTTTCATGAATATTAAAATCATATAGAGTTGTCACTGCCTAATCGGGATACTGATAATAGGGATTTCTGCTTAAATGGGATACAACTCTGGGAGACGGTTCTTCCCAATGCTATTTATGTCGTTTAATTCGGATGTCACTTTGTTGACTTGAAGAAGGAGGAGTCTCTTGTGGTTTCTCAGGCTGCTGTTGCAAAGAAAGTTGCCGTGTCAACATCGCAGGTGCTTCGTCTTGTGATAAGATGTGATTTCATTAATTTTCTTTTCATTAAGAAATAAAGAAGTGTGAGTAAGGTTGTCTCAACTGCCTCTCATTTAACTGAGACAGCCGCTTATTTGGGATATTTTTCCTTCTCCTGAGGTGTCCCAATAAAGACATGCTAACTGTATCTAAACTAGGATTGTGTTATGTACGTTGTTCTAGCTTTCAGCTAGTAAATTGAGTTAGACTTTACAAAGAACCATCTTTTCCTAATAATGATATTATCCTGCGTGGGAGGGGATGCTCATTTTCTTGACATTACAAAAGTGCATGATTAACCACTTATTTTATGTGAGATTATAGCAATTTCACTTTTCTATTAAATCTTCAAAAATTGGATTTTTAAAGATGCCACTTGATGCTTGCAAGAAATATTGAACGTGACTGTTTTCTGTTTGACAGCATCTAATTTTCTGTTTATTATCTTTGAAGTACTTTTAGAAAAATCCATGTCTCTTTTAAACAAAAGCCAGGAGCTGCAGGATTTCATTAAAGACTTTAAAGTGGATGACCCAGCTATAAACTCCTGAAGCTATTAGGGGTGCCCGAAGCAGCTGTCTAAAGATTGAGAGCCTCCTGGAGATGCTTCAGGACAGACGAAGGCAGTTAAATGAACAGCTAAAACAAAAGCGTATGGACCTGGAACACATTCAGGAAATGTGCCACTGGAACCAACAGGAACAGGAAGTATGTCTTGACATCCCAGGTGGATGATGGGAGTATATGTGCATGCTTTCGTATGTGTCCGTAGTATAGGGTTTATTTTTCTGCCATGTGATCGGAGAGCCCCAGTTAATATTCTCTTTTGCTCAAGTTGGTATGTCCTTATTCTACCCAAAAGTCATCAACTTACACCCCCCCTCCCTGCCCCTCTTACCCACATTATGTTATAAAAGTATTAATTCCACTTGTGTTGCATTATAGCTTATTAGCTGAAAATCGTATCTGATAAAAGAAAACATTTACACTTCTGTTTACATTAAAAGAGACTGTCATTTGAAAATAGACTAATCCTTCAGCTCCACATGTCGTAGGGTATTTGTGCAGACATCACTTATTAGATGAATATCATATTTAATAGTCTGGAATCATCTATCTGAAACTTGGGACATATTATACAGTTTTGAGTTGGATGTATCTGCTTATAGAACTTTTTCTTTCATTTGGGATCTAGGTGTTTTAAATGTGTCAGTCAAAGAAGCAGTCTTTCTGCATCTAGCCTGTTGTCAACATGTATTGCCTATCCTGGATTGACCCCCTAACTTTAACTTTAGCTGTGAAAGTGAGATTATATGAATGCTTGAAACACTATGCAGTGTGGCAAATCTCCAGAAAGCTGCTGCAATGTGATGGTTACTCAATATGCTCAATGTGCTATTACAATTTAGAGGGTTTCTCTCAAAGAAATCTGATGGTTTAACTTTAATGTCTTGCCTACTTATTACCAGTTTTACTTATTACATTTTGCTTTATTAATAATGCGGTAAATATATTGTGATTCTAACTTGATTTAAATGGTATGTGAAATGTGTTGAAATATGCCAAAACATGTTTTATTTACCCAGTGTAAACAAGCAAACACAAAATAAAAAAATAAAAAAACAGTGTTGCATGTCATTTGAAAATCTAAGGTCATAGATTCTGGGGTCATGTACTTAATGGGCATCAGTGTGCATTTTGAACTGGAAAGTATGAGAGTCTGAAGGGGGTATTAAGACAACTAATGATGCAGTTTTAAATAGCAATAAAGAGATACTACCTGTGATAATGGTCTGCTGTTTTGAGTATAGTTATCATAAAAGATGTCTTAACAAATACAAAAATAATTTGTGCTGGTTTCTTTTAGCAATCCTGTATATATTTCCTTTTTTAGAAATTAGATTTCGTTCATTTTCTTCTTCGTTTTTTGCAGGTGACTAACTGGTTGAAGGAACATGCAGAAGTGTATTTAGAAAGAGATCAGCTGGGTTCGTCTCTGTCTGAAAATGAAGAATTACTGCAAGAGTATCAGGAATCTGAGTTAAAAGCCAAGGTAGGGAGCCTGACACCCAAGACACTGCCTTATACAGTATATGAATGTTTTGGTTGTTTTTAGTTAGCCACACCAAACACCTTCTAGTTTCTGCAAATAAAACCAGCATTCTATCAAACCCAATTGTACACTAAAAATATTTCAATGACATATTACTACTTAATGTAGCTTGAGTTTTTGCTGTTGAGACACAAGCATGACAAAGGCTTGCCTCTACTACATATTACACCATGTGCCAAGTAGGAATGCTTCTGTTACCACTTTCAGTAGTAAAAGACTATCAGCATGTTCATCAAGCAATGTCATAGCTCAGAAAGCAATGAAGATTTTAAAAAAGGGGATGGTCTCTGCATTTGGATCTTTAATGTCTTTCACCAACGTTTTAATACTCATTTTCTTTGCATGATTATAATTTTAGGCAGGGCAGGGCAGTAAAGATATCAAATGTGATTATGAACCAGGTGTTCTATTGGGCTTATACCCCTATAATCAACACCATTTACCAAGGCCGCAGAAGCAAGGCTTTTTTGGTTTTGGCAACGCTGAGGAAGAGGAGACTTAGCTGTTAATTGGTAGCACTGTCTGTGATTTTTAACCCCAAGAAACTAAAACATGGAAACTAAAATTAGAAAACCAATTAAAAAGAAGAGACAACTGGGATGAAAATGTTCATTCTTATTCCGGTTGCTTGTAATCTACATCCCTTTCGTTTCTACTAAATGTTTGGATAGGATCCTCTTTCTTACTTGTCATCACTCAGTTTCTGATATAATCTTTTTTCATTTATTTATGTAATCTTTCAATGCTGGTGTAGAATAAATTCCCCTCATTAATTGGCTTTCCAGAATTAGAGCTCTTTAGTTTCCAGGTAATGAAAGCCTGTGTTTTTAACGATATGTCCAGCTAATTAAGAAGTCATATCTGACTCGATAACATTATATACATTCCAATTTGTTATCCTTACCAGAGGTATGAAGAGTTCTGGTTCAAGCATTATTAGAATAATTACCGAATTTGTTTAACTGATCTGTAAATTCTAATCCAGATTTGATGTAAAAAAATCTTGTTTAGTCTTAATACTTTGCATTATAAAAATATGATATATGCAGTATAAACCATAATCTACTCTCGTCACCAGAAAAAGAAAAAGAAAAAAACACACTTCTTTCTAGGGTTGACATATTGTAGATCTTAAGCTGTTTGGGAGATTCTAGTTGGCAGGGCCTTGCTTAATAAACACTGTGGATCTGGTGATATCGACCAAGAAGGGCACTACCTACTCTCTAATTCAATATTGCTGTCAAAGCATTCCCACTGCTCATAGTAAAACAGCCACATGTTCACAGAGACAATGGTAATGTTTCCAGTTTTCCTTTTTTCTCAGGAGTGGAGCTTGTATTTTGAAAGATTAACAGCAAAAGCCAGTGTGATTCTGATAGCAGAGGATTATAGGGATAAAGAAGAGGTGTTGGTCCGAAGTCAGAAATTAAAGGCGCTGCACGATGAGATTTGGGACCTAATGTTGGAAAGGAGAACTCACCTACAAGAGGCCAATGCATTTTTTAGTAGTGCCAACAAGGTTAGTGTTCTTTCAAAACAATGTTATACATGCAAAACACAATCATTACATTCGGCTGTAAGGAGGTTATTTTTATGACCCTATAAGCTGCCTTTGTAAGAGACAGCTGGAGTTTATTATAGTACTTTTCAGCACTGATGAATTCTCTTGGATGGCATCAACCACCTGTTTTTTTTAAGTGGAATCCATGGTGATTCCCCAGTGCTGTAAAATGCTTCCATAAAATCCACATGTGGCTTATCATGTAACTTTACTGAAAGAGGACAACTAATTATACAAATATTTTAAATGGTAATACCGTATAGAGAGCAATCTGCAGTTTTGAGTTAGTGTTATCTTTCCAAGACCTGCATACAGTTCTGCAGTGTGTGACTAATCTCAACTCAGTCGGTATTGTGTAAAGTGTTGTACTTTCAGTGGGTTTCAGTTCATTTCGAATGAAATGTATTCATATTCCATGGGTTCTCTTGTCTAATAATCCACATTTTCTGCACACTTCTGTTTGAGGCATTAATATTTGCTTTGTCCATGGATATTCAAAGTAATGATGACATTTTATTTTTCTCTAAAGTATATTTTATGACAACACTGCCATCTAATGGTGCCAGATGTTTTACCAAGAAAAATAGATTGTTTTCACTTGGGTTTTTAAAAAATATTTTTGCAATCAAATTAAGTGAAATAATTGTTTAGAACAGGTAGGGAAATATCGCTGTGATAATGAGAAGATTTAATTTCCTATATAGAAAGCTTTACTTCTCCTGTTTTAAAAGGTACTGTAACAATATTCTGACTGAATTATTGTACAGTATATCCTGTTTTAAACCTTTTTACATTAATATTTATTCATCAATAAACATTTTTTATTTGTAACCTATAACTGAAGCCTTAACATTATGTATGGATCTGTGTATGTCCAGTTTGTATGTATTTATTAAAAAATAATAATAATAATTCAAACTGACTACAGAAGTTGTCGTCTAAAGGAAAACTAAAACTCTTCTGCAATACCTCTGCATCTATTTTGATCTTTGCTTTATCTAAAATATTTATATTCACAGTATTGTCAAAGTAAAAATAGTACACCAGCATATTAAATGTATCTAGGCCCTCTTAAGATCTCTTCATAAAAAAGATGAAATGTGCTTTCATGTATTATTCGTCTCATTTTGCACTGTCCGGCGTTTAATGTTCTGGGGAGTATCGAGGGTCACTTGAAGCTGCTGAACTCTGAGTCTTTTAGTTTGCCTGAATTAGCCAAAAGGCAGGAAGAACTGCAGAAAAGCATAAAAGAAACTGCAGCAGAGGCTCTGCAACAGGGGGAGAGCTTTTTAAATAAAGTCAACCCTCAAAGGTAAAAAAATAAATATAGTATGTAAGCAGTTTCTGTGTGGGGATTTCTATAAGCAATAAGTGAACACCAATGATACCTATACTTGTGTTTTGTACTTCATATGCTTCTGTATCCAGCTTATTCTGTTTTCTAATCTTTTCTATAAATCTGCAGTTTTCTGGTTTGTTAATTGTTGCTTCCTCTAATGACTGACATGCTTTTCAGCCAGTAAGATGCTAGACCTCAAAGACATGGCTGAGGTGAAATGACCAAGGAAGTGCAAGTGTAGCAGATTTCCTGGAAGGGAAGGCATGCAAACTGAGAAATGCTGTTCACTTAGTGTAGCACCAGATGTTTGTGATAGCATGTGAAACTGACCGTTGAGACTTTTATGGTAAACAGAATTGCATGACTTAAGCGATTTATGGGGGATACTAATGGGGGATTTCAACTTCCCCCGTATAAAATGGGAAAACCCAATGGGGGACACGACGGACGAAATTGAAATGGTGGAAATGACTGCTTCCTAACGCAATTTGTCAAGACTAGAGGGGAGGCATGCCTTGATTTAGTCTTTTCAAATAATGAAGACAGAATAACTAAAACAGAGGTCAGTGGCAAACTCAGACCACAACATGGTCTCATTTGAAATATTTTTCAAAACCCCAAAAGTAATGACTAAAGCTAAGGTTTACAATTTTAGAAAAGCAAACTATGAAGGTATGAAACGGAGACTAACAGAAGTAGATTGGAGTAAAATAGAGAAAACATCCACAGAAAAAGGATGGCTGTTTTTTAAAAATGTAGTACTAGAGGCACAAAACAATTACATCCTAAAAGTAGACAAATCTAAATCTAAAACAAAATGGCCAAAATGGTCTAATAGATCAATTAAAAAAAATATTCAGCGAAAAAAGGCACTTTACAGAGCATTTAAAAGGAACCAAAAACAAAGTACACAGAAAGAGTACTTGGAACTGCAAACACAAGTCAAAAAGGAAGTTAGAAAGGCCAAGAGAGAGATAGAAATCAATATTGCTAAGGGGGCTAAAACCAGTTCCAAAATATTTTTCCAATATTATAACAGCAAGAGAACATTCAAAGAGGAGGTTAAATGTCTAAGAGACACAAATGGCAAAATCATAGATGAAGAAAAAAAAATAGCAAATATATTAAATGA
>NC_081198.1:37682470-37739970 GCF_902713425.1 Acipenser ruthenus | reverse complement strand
GTTTAAATTGTATTACATATTCAGAGTTTGCACACAGTACAGTAGCTATGTTTTATTTCTATCCCAATATTAGTTTTAAATCGTCTGATTTAGCAGTCTGCTCCATACGAAGCTATTCACGACGAACAAGACAAAATGAGAAGTTCACCGCAAACTTGCAAAAGTAAAAAAAAATGTACAAGTACCCAAAGTATTGCATATGATAAATATAAGCATACCATTTTTTTATATGATGAATAAAAAAAAAAAAAAGATGAAAGACTGAAAACCGCTTAACATACCAGATTTGAACAGACACTTCCGTGTTTTCAAAGCGAAAGTTTTTTAGGCAAGCGCGGTGCGCTGTGTACCACTTTTTATCCATGTACCTGAAAATAACACTACACCGTTATCTGTGTACGTGTTCACTCAGAGTAGGTCATATAAACTGTAGCGTAAGGTATCAGAAAAATGCTACTGCATAAAAATAAAAAAAACTAGTAGCAAATTAAGAGTTTTCTGTAGCAAAATGCTACCAAATATACGTTAACTTCGAGCCTTGTGTGTGTATATATCATTGTATTTATTGTATGCATAATCTATGTACTTTTAATTGGCACAAACTGTCACAGCATTATTTGTTGTTTAGTGTAAATAGCATTTGGTAGAATTATGGTAAAACTTAAGAATGTATTCAGTGGAGTTTAATATATAACCTAACATTTCAGAGTGATCAATGAAAATGCTGCAAGCATGGCTGGTTTTTAAATGTTATGTAAACTTTAAGACCAATTCTGTTTATCAAAGACTTTTATTTTAGATTATTTAATGTTAATACTGGTGTAGTATATGCTATGTTTACAATTACTGGATAGTAAGTCAACTTTACCCTTTCACCAAAAAGCAGGTTTCAGAAATGTCAGATACGTTTTATCAAGAAGTTGAGCAGCAACTCAAAGTTCTAGTTTTTTCAGCTTAATATATTAAAGTTGGTTACTATCACCTGTTTGTACAGTGAACGTGGCTCTGATAGCAGCTGTTTTCAAAAGTTTTGCATCACCCTGTAGAATAACTGATTTTGCTTCATAAAGTCAAATTAAACCTGCTGAATACCTATCGCTTTGTAGTTTTCCATATATTTCAAGAAAAACTGATGGCTTCCGGTAGACTTTTGCGCTATCATTGTGTAATTTCTTTGATTACATAATATTATTATTATTATTATTTATTTCTTAGCAGACGCCCTTATCCAGGGCGACTTACAATTGTTACAAGTTAACACATTATACATTATTTCACATTATACAGGTATCACATTATTTTTACATACAATTACCCATTTATACAGTTGGGTTTTTACTGAAGCAATCTAGGTAAAGTACCTTGCTCAAGGGTACAACAGCAGTGTCCCCCACTGGGGATTGAACCCACAACCTTCTGGTCAAGAGGCCAGAGCCCTAACCACTACTCCACACTGCTGCAAATAATATCAATATAGTGTATTTTTATTGTCTCAATTCTAGGTGATGCAAAACTTTTGTCCATAGCTGCGTGTTTAGTCTTTGCGTTCTTGATAAAGTAAAATCAGCCAAAGCTTCTGTGGAGGTATGTCTGTTTTAATATATATATATATATATATATATATATATATATATATATATATATATATATATATATATATATATATATATATATATATATGAGAGAGAGAGAAAATATATAACTTGATTATATTTTGCTTATATTGCACCTCGTGTGCGTAATTTACTTGATGCATCGAAAACAGTAAAACTAAAGAATTCAATGTCTGGGAAACGTGGTTTGCAATAGCAGGGTCAATGGTTCAAAACTGGAGTGCATATTTATAATGAGATGACGTTATCTGTGATTGTTATACTGGACATGGAAGACTGCAAATTGTATATATTGTGTGTATATGTGTGTACTTGTATATGTAAACACTGCACTCTTCCTAATGTATCAGTAATATATGGCAATTACAGTAACCCTTTAGGTTCTGGAATTCTATTCCATGGTATACTCGTTTAGTTCAGTAGCTGGAGTCACGACGATATTTAATGGATTTACATTTGATCTGAATGAGGATACAGATGCACTGTCTCAGTTTTTATGTTGTTCAACAGCCTGTGTGTTTTTGGAGTAGGTGCAAATAGGTAGATAGGAGTAGGTAGAATTCTGACCCTAACTGAATGCACTGAATTGCTGTTTTATATTCCTTTAAGCATATTTTCAATCTGAACAGCGGACGGTGTATTTAGTCTGTAAGTGTTGCAGGCAATGAAAGATGTTTATTTTGATGAAGAATTTTAAATAAAGCACTGCTTTAAGGCACAATAAAGAAAAATAGCTTCTGGGTTTCTTTCACATGCATCAAAAATGTTGATTGTCAAATTTAATTGAAACAAAAATGCAATTCATTTAATTCCTGAAACAAGATTTTTTTTTTGTAAACAGTAACATGCACATAGGTACAATATGCAATAAGCCATTTCAGATAAAAGTAATAAGTGTTGATATTCACATTTAATTTACAACATTTATGAAATGGGGCATGAAAAAACAAGTAATGTGGGTAAAGTGCTGTACAAACAGATGCATTTTGATGTATTTTGAATGTATACTTAATGTTTTTCTTTTGGTACCTGTTTTGCTATACATACACTGCATGCATATCTATCTTTTGACTGGACATTTTGTGTGTTCTGTATATAGAATACTGTTTCAAGGGGAAGGGGTACAGTTTCTTACAAAATATTTTATGAATAGACCTTTACCTACAATCGTCTACAGCACAAGCAAAGTAATACTCAAAATCAATTTCCATCTTTCTCCAATATCACAAGCTGGATGCATTTCTGACCGGCACAACTGTTTCTAATAGGCTAGTTTTTTTCCCCTACTCGGACCAAGTAACCATTGCTAAAATATTTAAGGTAAGTAATTTGGAGTAGAAGTTTTCAGAAAACAGTACAGGAGTATAGAGGTAATTGAGAATCCACTGGTAGTACAGAATTTGAACACTGATATTTTATCAAGTCCAGATGCATGACTGTCCATACTTAGTTTGGATACGTTGAACACATCTGTTAACAAAAAGAGAAGAGAATTAGTTTAACAAATCCAGAAAAGATAAAAGTGATCAAAACTTAAAACGCATCCTGACACCCCTGTACTGCTTTCACTTATTGTTTTGAAATACACTGTATGGTCAGATCTTTTCGTAGATGGTCTACAGTTAACCACCAGTTTCCTGTATTCTGTTCAGTATCCATTTGTTTTCTCCTTTTCCACCATCTTCCATAACAGAACTTATTTCATAAGATATGCTAGTAATATGATAGTTTTAGATCTTATTCAGTGTTTGTTTGCCTGTGTAATAGTAGTACAGTACTAGTTTTTAGTTTCCAATAAAAAATAAATAAAGTTACTAATGTTAATGGAAATTACCTTAACATCGCATTTGTTTATATGCTAATATAGCAGTCATCAATGTACTTTAGGTCAGTGGTTTTCAACCCTGGTCCTGGGGACCCCGTGTCTGCTGGTTTTCATTCCAAATGAGCTCTCAGTTATTTAACTAGACCCTTAATTGAATTGATCATTTGCTTAATTAGACATTTTTAATAATTTTACTTATAAAAATGTTATAGATAACATGAAATCGGCAAATGTTTAAGAGCTGAAAGAAATTAAAAAGGTCTAATTAAGCAAATGATCAGTTCAATTAAGGGTCTAGTTAAGTAATTGAGAGCTCAGTTGGAATGAAAACCAGCAGACACAGGGGGTCCCCAGGACCGCGGTTGAAAACCACTGCTTTAGCTGACAATTTTCAGATATAACAATCCCTTTTGGATGTTTTATGAACTCTGTACTTGACATACCACAGTGTTGATTTCTGCAGGGTTAATAAAACGTTGAAGTTCACCATATTCGTCTGGGGACATGGGGCACAGGTTTTCTGGTGATTGAAGTCTGGAGGGGTGGCTTAAAGAAATAAAAATAAGTTTGATTTGAAAAAAGTGCAATTCTGCTCAAAACGAATACTGGTGTATTTTATTTTATTTTTTTCATTTGTTTAATAATTTGCTTAATAATTTTAAAAATCTGCAAGCAAAAGGTTTAAATTCCTTTTTTTTTTGGAATTGGTCATTTTATTTTTTCTCAGTTTCTCCTAAATTTGGAAGGCCTGGACTTGAACCATTGATCTCCAGGCTATAGGTAAAGACACTCCACGTGGCGTGCAGGATGTGCCACTTGGGAGCCCCAAAACTTTTGAATCCTTTTGAATAAATCCAATTTAGAATGACAGTTTGTTAATTATTACTAATATAAAATATGATATCTGGCTTATCATGGAATGCCAACATACAGTATATAGTAATATACAAGAAAAAGTCCTTCAAAATGGTTTCATTCAAATTAGGTTAGTGCTAGCCCCTTAACTCTTTAAGGACCAAGAGTTTTAAAGTGGGATGCTCCTCCAGGACCAGGGTTTTTTGAATGTATTTGACTCTCTTCCTATAAAAACCCACTTAGAATTTGAAAACCTCTTGGAATTTGAGCACTATATATATATATATATATATATATATATATATATATAATCATTTTTTTTGTATTCCACATAAGTATTTCCCAAGATCTAAATATATACAAGCGTACAAATGTGTTATTCTATGACCAGAGGGACCTTGCAATACTTCCTAAAAGTTTTGTTGAAAAATATTGTTTGGGTGAATTACAAAACATTGTTTCACCCGAGTGATTTTTTATTTTTTTTTTATATATTTTTTTATACATTTCTAGCTCTTTACCATTCTAGAGCCTTTTCTACCCCTCTAATCGTCTTACCATCTTGAAATAAAAATTTTGTAGAGTGGAAACCGCTATATAATGGTGTGCAGATCAATTTCTGTACTTAAACAGTAAACATATATTCTATTATCAAAGTAGTAATTTACAGACAGCAAGAACACCACAATAAATAGTGCTAACAAAACGCAAACTATTATAAGCAAAAATAGAACATTGTAATGCCATAATAGACGTTTATTCTCAGGATGTTTATAAGCAGTAATAAACACTGCTCTTGATTACTTTCTCAAAGATTTATAAATAAAATAATAGTTCTTCATTCTATTACTAGCAGTAATAAGGGAAAAAATGTAACAGATCAATTTAGTTCCTGAAACATTATCTTCTTATAGCCACTTGTTTCTTGTTGTTTATAAATGTTGTAAAACATACATATTACAACACGAGACAGAATAAACAATCTAATGTAATGATGTCAAATACATTGGATTTGCAGCATATTTCCATTTCTTTCTTATCTCTAAACAAGTTCCTGTGATGTTATGTTTTGCATTCTGCTGTAAATGGTCTCCTCCCTTTAAAAATGAAATGCCCATCTCACTGATGTCACATGAAAAAAAAAAAAAATAACTATGGTGGCCCACTAAGTCAATTAAATGAAGTGCATTTTCTTTTGTGTTTACCTGATCATGGGCACAGAAAGACACTTAAGTATGATCAATTTTACACAATCACGGTCCTTAAAGGGTTACTGTGTTTTCCACGCTATGTAATACCATGGTAAACAATTAGGCCCCAATATTATGTTTTAACAGCCAGCCCCAGAAGCGGGGCTCATCATAATCTACCCACTGCATTATTAAAACGTGTACTGTGATGTTCTCCTTCATTTCAATATTTAAGAAAATCCTACCATGGATCAGGATTCATTTGACCAGATAAAACAAAAAAAAAAAAAATCTGTCCTGGTTTAAATGATGTGCAACACAACCAATTCTGCAAGCATGGAGTTACCTAGGATGTACAAGATGCATTCTATAAATGCCTATGTTTTCAAAAGCATTACAATTTAAAAATGGTAAACATTATTTTTTACTTTTGCCACAGTCACTCAATTACAAGAAGTGCCTAATTAATTATACTCACACTTCTGATATAGAGATTAATTCAGTTCGCATGTAGCCATTACTTCTTTTATCATTATCCACATCCATAGGTTCTGAGGCTGAAATGGCAAAATGTCAAAATATGTCACTTGAGATTCAGCATGCACTTATCTTCAGTAAAATGTCTTTCCTGCTGTTTTTTTCCTAAACAAAGTTTATGCTTATTTGCCTAACTCATTATTTGGGAAACCTGTTTCTATTTTATAATTCAATACAACGATTCTTCTGCAGCTCTTTAATAAGTATTAGGATGTTGTGTGTACCAAACATTGTATATATTTAATATATAAAAATGTTACATATCTTTAAAATGGTATATATGGTACTTTTATGCTAGCTATTTTACCGTAGTCTAAAACCCTTCCAAACAGCCCCAGTGTAAACTAAGTGAATACTCCATTTACGTTCTGTTGGTCTGGAGTAGTATTTTCCAAAAGCATTATCCTTGGGAATATCAGGGTGAAGGAATCGGAGCGGGTTTTCAGGGATGTTCTCAGCAGCCATCACTTTGTAATTTCGGATTATGTCTGGGAATGACACAGCCGACAGCTCCTTCTTGGTGTAGGGCTCCACTGCGTGGAACTGAGGTTCATCTACAAAGAAACAGAGACATCTCAAAAGGCAAAACCAACCATGAAGTGAAAGGTGTTTTCTTACATCTCATTTACCTGCATACACATCAGTCTAAGGGGCTCATTTTTTATTAAAGCATTGGCACAGAGGTCAACACATGGGACTTCTCTGCACTGCTTAGGCTAGTTCATGAATATGAATATGGTGGTCTAATCAATGGACCTTTACAGCAATGATGTCCCTATCACTCACCATTGTGTGACATTTCCACCCACGTGAAGGTTATGGCCCCCTCTCTGCTGCTTTCACTGAATCTCAGTAGGAACGTGCCAGGACGTTTGTTATTCAGCAAAGCACGTTCCCTCTCCTTACTAACAAACCCCATGATGCATCTAAAAAAGGAAACCACACCATTAAATACAGTTAGAAGACTCCAACCTTTTTTTTTAGGTCACAACATTACTGCTATAACAAGATCTTTCCTTGCACTGTGGTAGTTTCTCTAAAAATGCTTGTGGTTAAAATACCCCATCTCTGTAATGCTACAATGATGGAGGCATCATTTAGTTTCAATCCAAGCCTGACTAAACGGATTCCTTCCTGATCTAGTTCTGTCTCATATTAGATTCTTACCCATCATTCCACAGTGCCAGAAGGTGCCTTTTAATGAGCTCCAGGATCCCTTCAATCCATAACCAGAAGGATTTTTCATTTACATTCTCCTTAAAAGAAATTAAAAAACAAAACAAAAAAAACACTAAAACATGTTCGGTATTAAAACTCAAAACTACCACAAGTGACCTGCCAACAAGCGAGTACATGTATTCAATGGTCCTCGTAAACCCCTTTTATAGACTTTTGGAAAGCAACCACCTTAATAGTTCTTTAATACTGATGTTTTTGTATGTGCAAGTTCACCATATTAGGGTCAGAAATAACAAACATATAACCTTCAATAGCACAGACAATCAGTGCTCACTGCTACCTACATTGAGAGTACGTGGAATAAATTAAAAGAGCAAACATCAATGGGAATTTGAATGGGATTCGGACAAGCAGATACCAAGATGTAAAATTCAATAGGTCTGCTTACAATAAGCCAGACATCTTAAACACAGTGCTGCTTACACTTCTAAATCTGTGAATTTATTTACAGTCAACTCTTGTTATACTGTCTTCCCATTTTAATTGAAAAAGTATTCATTATATAAAGAAAACAGAATAAAAAAATAAATTAAAAAAAAAACATTTTTGTGGCTCCCGAGTGGCGCATCCAGTAAAAGCACTCGTGTAGAGTGCAGGATGCACCCTATAGTCTGGACGTTGCTGGTTCGAAAATAATTGGACACTACTAAATTGGGTAGAAAAATAAAAAATAAATAATAATAATAATAATAATAATTATTGACTACTAAATTAAAAAAAAACATTCATGTTATTTATAATTTACTTACACCCACCTTGCAAAACTTGGTCCAGGGAATTAGGCCTTCAGGGTTACTGGCATTAGGACCTGTAATATGCACGTAAATGAGAATATGATACGGGTCTCAACACGCTCTCCGTTTCCAGTAATATCACACAAAAGGTAGTCTTCTCTTAGTTGTTCTGTTGCAGGCAGTAACATGAATATTGTTGTAAATAAGCTTTCAAATATAATTAATTCTTCATGGTGTAGATTGCCATTGCACCTGCAGAGGTATGACCACTATGAATCATGTAACAAAGTTCTGTAGCTGTTGTATCTGTGTTTACCCAGCAGTTTCTCCCCCAGCATGGTGAGCTGCTCAGAGTTGAGCCCTCGTTTTGTGACTGAAGAGAACTGCCAGCTCAGAACCTCGGACAGCTGGCTCCATCTGGCAGCAGGGGGGGTCAGGAAGAAGGACAGATTCTGAGAATGAACCAGTGGAATCAATTAGTCTTATTACAGTCTTCAGAAAACATAAAGCTGGCAGACAATCAAAGATTACTCCCAGGTCTCAGCTAAGACAGAGTAGTACAATTGTCTCAAAGCAACATACTGTATCACTATATTAATACAGATACAAATAAAGATAATATAAAAGTCATGCTGCTGCCAGTTATAGAATTAATTAACTTCAATACATGAACAAGTTTAGTGCTGAAGTCCTACCTTGGGCTCATTAGTCAACATGTTGTACCACAGAATGGAGGCCCAGCCACTGGGAAGCTGGCTCACATTAGAGATAACCACCAGAGGAAGAGAGGATGTCTGGCAAGTTAAAAAGAAAACAAGGCCATGTTTAAGAGCAACATTCAATCACTCTTATCCACAGCATCCTTTAAAACAACAAGAGCAACTTCTTACCGAGATTCAGTGGTTGAAGCAACTCCATAAAAAATTCAGTTGTATTAACTGAAACATTTGTATATTTGACCTAGCATTATGGTTACTTTAAATGACTGGAGGTATGCAGCAGCACTAAATAAAGAACTAAGCAGTACTGAAAACTAAATGAACAAAGGTAATCTATAAAGTGGACTTATTTTTTTTATATAGTAATCTACTTAAATATTTTTACTAGCAAATGGGAACAGAAAGAAAGCTTACCTCTAAATCTATTACCAGTCCAGGCTGGCAGAGCTGTGTCTCAAAGCTGATAGAGTGGAGCTCCTCAGTCACGATGAGAGGACCCTGAAACAACACAGGTTTTCAAAATAAAATACAAACTGCTCACTGGAGGTGTGTCACAACCTGAAATCACCTGCACTGAAACATAGAAAGTCACTGTACCTCGCTGGTTCTGCTTCCTGTGTTTTTCTGCTCTTTCAGTTGCTGCAATGTGAAAGTTGCATGTTTTAGTAAACCATGACGCACAAGAGACAGTGATTCGTTTTCTAGAAATAGCTATCTTAACTGTTGGACTTCCTAAAACACAGAAGACACACATCAATTCAGGAGGAAGGACAAAAACCTCACATTCCACACTATTCCACTCTGAACTGTTCTTTATTCAGTTTAGTTCAACCAGTAAAAACTTCCATTTACATGATTTTTTCTTCCCTGAACTTTTGTCTTCAACAGGAATTCTGTTCGAAGTGGAGGTAATGTTTGTATCCACAAGCTGACAATGGTGTCATTTACGTACATTGCAGAGTAAAGAAGGGATACGGTAATGTGTTGAGCTACTATATTTTTAATTATCTTTTAAATAACACTTACCAGATGTCTGAACTCAGCAGCTAAACTTCCATTTGTTGACTCTTCCATGTTCATTACTTTTGTACTGGTCCCCAGAATGTTAAACTTTCTGAATCTGCAGTCAGATGACAAATGTACATTATAATAAAATCAAACACATAAACCTTTCCCAAATCTTGATTATTTCTAGTACGTTTTAATACATACCCTTTCACAGTACTCTTCTCATTCACATCTCTGAAAACAAGGCAAAGATTGAAAGCGTTTCTTATAAATGTTAAGACTGCACATTAATTAAAAACATGTTAGCATTTCTTATATATGTAGAGCACACACTAGCTATGCCTATGATACAGCTGTCAGTCATTATATTAACCCAAATTAAATATTGCAGGATAGTTTCCTTTTTTTAAAGTATCTAATTTTACATTTTACTGTCAATAGACTAAAGCATTGACAACAATCTCCAAAACACACAAAGTGCTTATATGACAACATACTGCAGGGTTACTGTACACAATCAATTGATAAAATATCCAAGGGTTAAATTAAGATGTAATATATATCAAAGCAGCCAACTCGGATACTTTACCCAGTCATGCTTTTTATAAAATATTTTCTGAGTAAGCTAATTGTTTGAACTGTGGCTAAACTATGTGCTTCTGCCATCACAGCAATGGCTTGAATGTTTATTACATACTTATCAAATGATCCTTTAACACGCAGCTGATAATTCAGTTCATGAAGTTTAACCAGGAGCCTAAAAAAAAAAAAAAGTTAGTAAAAAAGGAAAAATTACTTAAAACTAATAACAACAAAATATAATGTCGTCTGCTTCAATCATCACGTTGCTCAGTACCCATGTATATGAGCCAGTTCACCAAGGTACAGTAATTATTAATCTAAAATACCACGTTCACATGGATAGATGCAGGGCTGTGATATTCAGAAACACTTGTCTTGCTTTTACAAACCTCAGCTTCACAGTGAACTGCACCCCTGTCTTCAAGACCAGGGGTCTCTGAGGGTGAGTTGGCATGCAGGGTTGCCTCTCCACCACAAAAGAACTGAAACAGACAAGTGTACACTAACCACAGTTAAAGTGCTTTCTGTGCACTTCTACCACAAACAAACTGAAAACAGTGTGAAGCAATAACCATTTTAGCTATTTTTACCATTTTACAAAACTGTTACCACCGTTTTTTAATATTGTAATTGAGCAATCAATAAAAAAGAAGTGTAATTATCAAAAAGTTCTGAATTCTCAAAGGTAGTATAGTTTTAAATGTAAATTATTCCAGATTGTGAAATCAAAACACAGTTAATTTAACACCTATTTAATAAATAAATACATTGTTTTCCCCAAATAGGAAGGAATTCATTGTTTCCATCTTAAGACTAAATATTGGATTCCAATACTCAAAACAGGAACTCGATTATACAGACAGCATAAGACTTACTCTATCACCATTCACAACAATGTGACGAGAAGGTTGCAGCATTGTTGTCATAAACTTACAGGCATGGCATGTTACAAACATGTGATTTCAAATATCTGAACAGGCTTTTACCTCTGAAGTAGACTGCGGAACAGCAGCTGTGCTCTGTCCTCCAGGGAATGTTTCTTCCGCGTGATTGGGTCGTTCTCGTATGTGTACTTCTGCTCCAGCTCCTCCAACTTCTTTAACTGCTGTCGGACCTGCTGCAGACTCTCGGCCACTATTGTAAACCTGGAGTGCATGTTTGGTGGTTATACGGTGCTTAAAAGAACGAATACACAGAGGAGACACTGAAATGATGAATACCAGTACACTTGCATTTATTACCATGTTCAATTTTAATCTTATCACAAAATAGTCCATCATTACTACACATTACATATTACATACCGTACAGCATCCAAAGTACTATAGTCCATCTCGTTACCTGAGACTGATATTACTGTATTGTGACCCATATGTCAACAAATATATCATTTTAGCCATGCAAGTACTGTATATTTATATTACTGTCATATCACAACTAACATGTAAAAGGTAGGTTTTCAAAACCCATAGCCCTTGTATTACATAGGCAACATGTTTTATTTGGGTCAGCACAGTATATCCTTAATATTTTAGCCTAAACTTTATGAGTTTATAGGTGTATTCTTAAAGATATTCTGTGCTTCCCCAGTCACCACTTACAGAAATCCAGTATTAGACCCACATTGGCTTGACATGTAATTTAAGTTGAAAATTAAATATATATTCAATATTTATAACCTGGAATTGAAATCATTTGGAAGGTGGTATACAACCATAAAGTTTTCCTAAAATCAATTAAAATGTATCATTCACAGTTTTAGCAGGAGACCAGTAATATGCAGCATAGCCTGGGTGCCACACTGATGGATTATATAGGGTCACAAAGGATGTACACAGAAGGGCTGTGGCTCACCAAGTCTGCAGCTGATCCAGGCATGCGTTTGGAGGGCCTCCAATGCAAGCAATCTGCTGGCGACGTTTCCACTCCACAAGCTCCTCTGTTATCAGGGCAGTCTGAACCTGTTCTGTGAGATTCAAGGCTTCTGCTATTTTAGACACTACATCCTGGAGGGCAAATCAGAAAGCAGCTTGTTGTTAAACATGACAGGGTCTATTTTAGCAATCTAAACAGTGGCGGATCTAAATATGACTTCGGTGTTTAAACTACAATTAAGAAATATAGAACAAGAGGTCTGCTTTATTAAGATCCACATTAGACCTGTCTCGCTATAATAGAACCCCAAAGTACTGCAGGAACCTGCTGAAACGTTGTCTATTGGACTTTATTTTGTTTAGCTTTATTTAGACATTTTTACTGGCTGCTTTATAGTGTCAAAATACATCTTTTAAAATAAAAGGAAATACTATTTAAAGGCTTACTCATTAAAAAAGCAAAAAAAAAACTATCAATCCACTGTGCCACACACCCATTAAACACATCCAAGTCAACTAGAGAACTTTCCAGAAGACTTGAACTGATCAGCTAGACAGAACTATAAAAACTACTAAAAGCATACCTCTCTTTTCATGTTCAGTTCTATAAACATGTTTCTGATGATGATTTCTTCACGTCTGATTTCAATTGGGGTTGTGCCACTTGATTCGTGCTCTATCAAGACAAAACATGTTGTTATAAAAATACCAAATACTATACAGTACAACAGTACGAACTGGGAAATCTGTTTTACTATGAAAGAAAGTGCACAAACTGCTCACTACACAGAATGAATACATTTTGCTGTAAAATGGAATAGTACTGTTGCACACAAGCTGTCGTTAAGCTATAATGATTTTACCTCTGCTCTGCAGAGTTTTGTATTTGAAGTCATGTTCGTCTTGCAGGTCCTCAAGTGACTTAATCCTCTGTTCTGTTTCCTAAAAAGCGCATAATCACAATTGAGAAAGAATTCCAGAATCAAATGACAGCTATATATTCCCAAAAACAAAGTAAAAGTTTATCCATATCAAGTTTATCCTGAATTTCAAACGTCTCAGATCAAAATGTTTTCCGAAGAGTAAAATAAAGAAATTACCTGAACTCTGTTCTTTATATCTCGCACGCTGTAATCCAGTTCCTTCTGTTTCTCCACCATTGCAGTATTCTGTGTGCTCCCAATGTTGTCCTACAAAGAAATAACATTTTCAGAAAATGTTTTTTTTAAAACTACTGCACATTGCAATGCGTTACAGACATAGTTAAAATTCAGTTCGTTTTCACCTCTTCTCTAATCATATCGGACTGATGAGTTTCAGTATGTATAAGTTATTTACCCTCTGTGAATGCAGGTCATGTTTTATTCCCATCCACAGAGCCAGGTGTCACTATACACAGAGATATACTATACACATCTCAGGCATTACTTTCCAACATTGTTACAATAGATGCTAGGAGGGTTCATCAGGACCACAATCCAGAGAAACCTGAATTTGCAGCAAATTGTCCCCTCCATAGTAATTGTGTTTTCTTTTTTTTGGAAGTTCAACATTCAAAAAGTACCTGATCGGCTTTCTTGGCCATGTCTAATGTCTTCTCTTCTTCTTTCAGACAGCTGCAAATGATCATTGCCATCTGGATCGGATCTTCCTGAAAGTGAACCTATGCAAACACATGAAATAAAGAGAGCAAAAACAGGGAAACAAAACAAGTTCATAAATCATCGTAAGCATTGTTATATAATACCAGTAATTAACTATTTATCTTTAAATAGAAACAGTGCAGTATGCTACTTAAATATCAAATGGCCAGTCTGGAGTGATTATTGTTTGACTGTTTTAATGAAAACTGTAACATAACATGTATTATAATTAGTGCGTGGACAAATATCCGAATATTCGAACGAATATTTTTTGACATGTATTTGGATACAAAAATAAGATGTTCGTATTCGCTACAAATAATAAAAACACCTTGCACTTATTTACTGCCTCACCAGAATGTTTTTATATATATATATATATATATATATATATATATATATATATATATATATATATATAAAACACAGGATCAACAAAGCAGCTTTTGAGCCTCTATTTGAAAGTTTTAGACAGCAAAAAGTAAACAAACCAGATTATGGGCGTGCTCTCATAGTGATCTCTATGGAAAGCCATCAGGGACAAAAACTTGTTGTGCTGCGTGAGTAGTGATGTGCATTTAATGAGATTTTTGGAATCGGTTCCGAACCGGGTATTTCGATTCCGATTCAGGTTCCCAAAATATGTAGAAAAACATGTCCGTATGTCAATGTGTGAGCAAAAGGGGGTGCATCTTATACATATAAACAAAGGCACCAGTGTCGTGCCGAATTTTGCCCCTTGCGGAGTTGCCCCTTAACAAACTTCAACGAAACACTCACGCATGAGCAAATCTCAAAGTAGTGCAAAATTCCCCAAGAGGCAAAATTCTGCACGACACTGGCGCCGTTGCATATAAAGTACTAGTGCTACAGTTCTACGTCAGCATAAAAAAACATTAGAAACACCACAAAGCAGGAACTGTGGCTGTGTCCCAAACCGCACCCTTGCTCACTCGTCACCTTCCCTTGAGGGGCAAAAATACTATGTTTGCCATCTTAAGGGTTGTCACAGTTCCTTAGGGAACCAGTGAAGGGAGCTTTATTTGCCCTTCACTGCACCCTTCGACTGAGTGTACAAAACAGTTGACTTCTGCGGTAGTGTTTTTGTGCTGAAGTCCCAGAACTCTTTGCGTTAAAGGCGGAGACAAGTGGGAACAATTTTCAAATATGGCAGATGCGGCTGTACATAAATGTAATGTAACTGTAGTTAGCTAGGAAATTGTACATATTGTTAAGTTATTTAACAAGCAAATTATTTGTGAAATATATATTGTACTGAGTATATGATTAGATAGTACAGCGAAAAATCTTTTCTGTACATATCAATTGCTGGAATTAATTATTTATCAATTAACTAATTAAAAAACTAGATGTGTAGTTACAAAACTAGCAATGATATAAGCGAGCAATATATTTCAAAATTATTATTATTATTTTACAAAATACAGGGACAGAGGAAGAGACCCTAAAACTGATCCAGCTAATTGCGGCAAACAATGTCCTCATCAAGTGGAAAAGAAACGCCACGAAGCTGGGCTGGGAGTGACATTTGAAACTTTTATGTAGCCTGCACACTTTTAGTATTTCCATTATGTGCTTTTGCAGTGATTGATAAATTAGTGTATAACCTTTATCCATTTCGTAGTGATACTGAACATAAAGCAAAATATATTACCTATTGGATTTAAAGTAAAATAGATATCTTATTATTTAAAATATTATTTAAAACAAACAAAAAAAAGTAAATATTAGGCTACATGTTTGTAAGATGTGGCAACGTTTTTATTTTATTAACCAATATCAAAGTTTTTCAAATAGTGCAAATGCTACAACCATTCTTCCAAACTACAATCTGACAACAAAAGATTGCTAGCTTCTTGCTCAGTCAAAGGTAAAGGCACTGAATGATGATGCTGAAGTGTGTCCCATTTAACGCTTTTAGTTCCACCCTACACCCTACTCCCTCGCTCACCCAAGTGCACACTCTGTGACGTCAGTAAAACGTCACGCAAAGTGTACACTTGTCAAAGGGTGTAGGGTGCAAGGGAATGGTTTGGGAAGCAGCCCGGGTACCCAATTCATGGGACAGAAAAAAAGACAAGCATGTAATTCTGAAATGCCTCGCTTAAACAGTAACCAACTTCCGGAAAATGTTGTTTAGTGATTTTTATATAGAATGTATATATTATCAAGGCTTGAAGTTAACATATATTTGGTAGCATGTTGCTAACCCAAACTTAATTTGCTACTAATTTTTTTAAGCAGTAGCATTTTTCTGATACCTTATGCTGCAGTATGTGACCAACACTGCGTGAACACGTACATAATTACCGGTATTCGTTTTTTTAACACGTACATTATTAGTAGGCTATCTTTCATAAAGCGGGAAACCATTGCTAATGCATAGCTTCCCAATATATGAATGAGGTTTGTACCACCCCATGCAGATATGTGTGAGGCCCACAATGCAAATCTTATTGGACAGTGGAGTACAAATACCTACAGTACAGAACAATGTAGATACAATTTAACAGGTATTAAGTTTATTCTATAGACCAAAAGTAAAATTAAATAACTGTTAAAAACATTATGATTTGAATGATAAGATATAAGTTTATTCAGTGTCTATAAAATGCTAATTTAATCTGTCATGGAGATTGTTTTGTTATAATGTCAACCCTGGTTTCACCCGAGCTAAAAATGAACACATAATAGGTAGATAATTATTACTTTATCAAAATTCTGACTACGAAAAAAACAAAACCCAGGAGCAAATAGCTAGCTATAATGTTACCATAATCCAAGAAACATCTTCCTTGTTTTATCAGTACGAATAACAGACGAAATACAATCTTGAGGTGCATATCTGTGTAATGAAACGTGTGCTCTAACATAAAATGTTGATTTGGGGGCAAATTATTATATATATATATATATATATATATATATATATATATATATATATATATATATATATATATATATATATACAGACGTGCTCAAATTTGTTGGTACCCTTACAGCTCATTGAAATAATGCTTCATTCCTCCTGAAAAGTGATGAAATTAAAAGCTATTTTATCATGTATACTTGCATGCCTTTGGTATGTCATAGAATAAAGCAAAGAAGCTGTGAAAAGAGATGAATTATTGCTTATTCTACAAAGATATTCTAAAATGGCCTGGACACATTTGTTGGTACCCCTTAGAAAAGATAATAAATAATTGGATTATAGTGGTATTTCAAACTAATTAGTTTCTTTAATTAGTATCATACATGTCTCCAATCTTGTAATCAGTCATTCAGCCTATTTAAATGGAGAAAAGTAGTCACTGTGCTGTTTGGTATCATTGTGTGCACCAAACTGAACATGGACCAGAGAAAGCAAAGGAGAGAGATGTCTGAGGAGATCAGAAAGAAAATAATAGACAAGCATGGTAAAGGTAAAGGCTACAAGACCATCTCCAAGCAGCTTGATGTTCCTGTGACAACAGTTGCAAATATTATTAAGAAGTTTAAGGTCCATGGAACTGTAGCCAACCTCCCTGGGCGCGGCCGCAAGAGGAAAATCGACCCCAGAGTGAACAGAAGGATAGTGCGAATGGTAGAAAAAGAACCAAGGATAACTACCAAAGAGATACAAGCTGAACTCCAAGGTGAAGGTACGCCAGTTTCTGATCGCACCATCCATCGCTTTTTGAGCGAAAGTGGGCTCCATGGAAGAAGACCCAGGAGGACTCCACTTTTGACAGAAAAACATAAAAAAGCCAGACTGGAATTTGCTAAAATGCATATTGACAAGCCACAATCCTTCTGGGAGAATGTCCTTTGGACAGATGAGTCAAAACTAGAGCTTTTTGGCAAGTCACATCAGCTCTATGTTCACAGACGAAAAAATGAAGCTTTTAAAGAAAAGAACACCATACCTACAGTGAAACATGGAGGAGGCTTGGTTATGTTTTGGGGCTGCTTTGCTGTGCCTGGCACAGGGTGCCTTGAATCTGTGCAGGGCACAATGAAATCTCAAGACTATTAAGGCATTCTGGAGCGAAACGTACTGCCCAGTGTCAGAAAGCTCAGTCTCAGTCGCAGGTCATGGGTCCTCCAACAGGATAATGACCCAAAACACACAACTAAAAGCGCCCAAGAATGGATAAGAACAAAACATTGGACTATTGTGAAGTGGCCTTCTATGAGTCCTGATCTGAATCCTATCGAACATCTATGGAAAGAGCTGAAACTTGCAGTCTGGAGAAGGCACCCATCAAACCTGAGACAGCTGGAGCAGTTTGCTCAGGAAGAGTGGGCCAAACTACCTGTTAACAGGTGCAGAAGTCTCATTGAGAGCTACAGAAAACGTTTGATTGCAGTGATTGCCTCTAAAGGTTGTGCAACAGAATATTAGGTTAGGGGTCCCATCATTTTTGTCCATGCCATTTTCATTTGTTTTATTATTTACAATATTATGTTGAATAAAAAATCAAAAGCAAAGTCTGATTTCTATTAAATATGGAATAAACAATGGTGGATGTCAATTACTTTTGTCAGTTTCAAGTTATTTCAGAGAAAATTGTGCATTCTTCGTTTTTTGTGGAGGGGTACCAACAAATTTGAGCACGTCTGTATATATATATATATATATATATATATATATATATATATATATATCTTTCATTTTCAAAACAGCTCGGTTGTGATTGTAACCTAATACATGTTATGTTACAGTATAATTGTAAGGTCATACAATTCAGGATTCAATTAATTCAGCAACTGAAGACATAAGAGGATAATTTCGTACCACTTAACTTGCACTGATGAAACATAACCTTGAAACATAACCTAGTTAACCGTACTGATGGCATATCAGATGCTTAATATGGTTGCATTCTTCAAAATACATTTCAACAAGGAATTGTTTTAGTTCCATTACTTAGCTGAGCACAAGGTGGTTTCAATAAATACTTTCTGATTTAAATATAGGACTGCTATGTGACTGTTTGGGGTATTCAGTCTACTTAAAACAGTAGGTAGTTTTTTTTCACCTTCATTTTACCACGCCATTTCTGCGATTGTTTTATTGGAAGTGTTTAAAGTTTAAATTTCGTTTACATGTTATTAGTTTATGAAAACGTGTCTATGACCACTGTTTACTGTGAAGAAACAGCAATGGCAAGGAATGAAAATAAATAAATAAATAAAATGCGGTCAACTTTATGTACTATTTATTTCGGGAATAAACAAAACAACGTTTAACTTGAACTGCTATTTGGCATCCTTTGTTTTGTAGTTAATTCAGTGGGGTAAAGTAAGTCCTACACAACTTATTCTTTACTCCGGAGATATTTTTCCATTTTAACGTGTTACATATTGCAAGGTCTTGTGTGAAATAAAGGCACATACACAAGGGCCACGGCCACGCACCGTGCCCCTACTGCTATGCTGTCTCTGCCTGCGTTCAGAGCAATATAATGGCTTTTATTACTTTTTGAAAAACGAATGACTATTTAAATTATGAGCGAATATCCCAACATGAAAATCCTGTGTTCGTCCCAGCACTAATTATAATTGTAGTACTGGACTAAATATATCCAAACAGACAAGCAAAATAAATTTACCATGATATTCCATAGTATACTTTGCTGTAGTCAACTTGTTTGAATGTGAATACCTGGAGATTGCGTTTTATTTTCCGGATATTGTGCTGCATCAGGAAGTTGTTCTCCAGTGTAAAGCGACTGTATTGGTCATCTAATTGTGAAAGCAGGTCATGAAACCGCAGGGTGGCCAGGGAATCATTTGTGGCTGCAAGTTCCCTAAAAGTATTAAATTACAGGTATATTCATTTCAGTATCAGATTGATAACAACAAGGTGTGTCAAAACTAGGAACGTATCACAATATCAGATTGCCACCTGCTACACAGATCAAGGTGCTGATGGCTTTAGAATAGGTTATGTTATATGCAAAACTAAAACTGATAGTCATACACAATTCCTGAAAAGAAACAGTATGGATTTACTTCTGATTTACCAAGGGTAACTCTATGCATTCTTCTTATATTTTTCTTCTTATATCTTGCTTAGATTCATTTTGTATGCCATTTTCTGTTTCAGTCACCAGTCTCCTAACTTTTTCAAACTGAGAGGTTTAAGGACCCCGTGACCTCAGCAGAATTTTCAGTATAAATCTACTCTAAAGCCAGGTCCACACCTGAGCAATCTGTTGCCCAACCAATAAAATTGCACGACTTAATTGCCTGCAACTCTTTTGTCCACACCTGAGCAACTAGTTGCTCAACAAGTTTCCCATGTTTAGAAGTGTGTGTAAATTTTTTTTTTCCTGGCAATGCTGGCCCTGCTGGTGCTGTACTTTCCTTCAGTCTGTCATTAACGACGCCTTCACTAATTCCCGATGAAGAACTGGCTGTTATAGTCGTCTCATCTGTAGTTATTTTAAATGCGATAAGCCACGTAAATGCTGGACAAGACCTTGGCTGAGGCGTCGTCAGAACAGAAACACAGGGCATATAGTACATATGACATATTTTTAAATGTAGCGCCTCTTTACCACAGAAAAGTAAACAACAGTAAGGAGAGTAACAACCAATCATATTTCGCAACCGTGCACGTGATAAAAACGTCACTCCACATGCTTGAAAGTATAGCTTGTCTCTACTGTTAGCAACCTGTTGCGCACGTGCTTGCAACTGTTTGCAAATGTGACTCAGTTGCACAACTGACCGCTCAGGAGTGGACCCGGCTTAAGTGCATCAGGTACCACAGAGTGTAACCAATTAATCACCTCTGTGCAAAACCCTCTCCCCAAGTGGACGGAAGAATTCAAATGTTTTGCTCTAGACAGAAAACAATACAAAGTGAATCTAAAGCTCATCAATACTTTAGTAAAGATACTGTATATTTAACACCAGTACCAAGTTATGAAATAATATTTATGCTTAAAAGTACACTTTTCTTAAAACGTGCTCTTACCAGTCTTGGCTCTCAATCCACTGGCTTAGGTACTGTCTAATTTCCATTGGAAAGCTGTCATCGTAGAGTTGATCAACTTGCTCCAGATACTTTGACTCCAGCTGCTGCAGCTGATACCACTGAGTCATTTTGCTGTAAAATAAATAAATAATACATAAATCTATATTGGAGATCGATTCAACCAGTAACAGCTGTTAGGCCTTATGGACACATTTTATACCGTATAACTTCTTGTGAGAAAAATGTCATTACTAAAAAACACACCCACAGAAAAATGCAAGGTGTCATATATATGACTGTACCTTGCATCCCACAGAATACAGGATTTTGCTGTATTCACAAGAAGTAATAATCTTTCTTAAATCAGCATGCTAAAGGGTGGAAGTTAACTGTGTTTTTGCCCTTGTAACTTTATGAACAACAGCAGCTACAAATAACCACCCATCCCGCAAAAATATTAAGAATGTATTTTAATGAGAGAGAGCGTCAGGTCTGAATACTGACACTCTTTCAATCATTTACAAACAGTAAAAATACTTAAACAGCATACAGTAATTTAAAACTGTCTTGACACATACATGATTTTTAACCAGCTACAGTACTAGAGCATTTTAAGTTCTGAATTCAAGCCGCATTCGCAACATAATGTGAAGCTCTTAAAAAGTCAGGATAACTAGACATTAATTAAATCAATATGTTCAAATTGAAACGATAAGACTGTTTTCTTTGACTAAATGGATGCCAATAAACGGACGCGTTCTGCTGTTTATATTTAATAATTTGCCCCCAACCTATCTAGTTTAACTGTAATCGTTGCCTTGTTCAAATAGCCAGACAATGGAAGTAGTTAGCCAAATACTCTTACATAATCACTCCTACTGTCTTGAACTAATACAATGAAACTTTCTGCAGCGCTTTTTTTTTTGGCAGAGATAAACTGTACTTGAAGACTGAGGGACAGAATTTCAGGGTACTCAACTCGAATGCGTTTCATATTTTGCGCTTTGCATACTATGCAGCTAAAGCACTTAACAAGTATAGCAATTAAAAAAAAAAAAAAACATCAAATAAACTGTCAAAATGATTCTATACTGGACACATCCACGCCTAAATACGATTTGCCGTTTGGTGTCTTCACTATACATAAACATGTATAATTTAATAATGACATTAGAAACGTTACAATTGCATGAGAAACAATCAAGTGCATCCTAAACTTAACTTACCTTTTATATATATATTATATCTCAGAAAACGTTAAACAGCAGAAGCAGCTACCCTAGGTCTCACCCTCCCTTCGTCAAAAGCTCACTGAACTTCAAAGTCTTCAGAACTAGTAATCCGCTCACGGGTGCAAAAATGAAACTAAATATGAGGAACTCTATCTAAATAAAAGCCAATGCACTGTACAGAAAAATACAGGTGTCACACCGGTCTCAGCCAACCAAGTCTCACGGTTTGCTTTATGAAACCCACCCAGACCTTCAACGGCCAATTGTAACAAGGAGAAGGCTGGCTTTCCAGGTTCGGGAGAAAGGCTGAAGCTGTTCTCATGAGCGTCCTTCCTCCCTCATTTGCTGACCACTGACACAGCAAGCAGCATGAGAAATAGAAACTATTAAGATTGCGTTTAAGTTTCGTAGCACGTGTTAAGGTAAAGGTATTGGTCATGGTATAATAATAGGCTTGTTTCGTTAGCCAGACACCACCCAGAAATAAACAGAATTATCGCTAATCTTGTATACATGCATTTCATCAGAATGAAATGCATTAATGTCGTTTTCATACATGTACTGTAGCAAAATTGTGTTAGTCTCACAATTAAAAGGACACACACTTCTATAACAAATCATTTTATATTGATTTCTGCCTCAAAATAAGTGGCTGTTAATGATTATTTCATGTGTATTATGGGAAATGTTATGAAGTCATGAAAAGTATGTCATGAACTCATGCTTATGACTTTTGAATTCAATAGGAATTTCATTTGAAATCAGTAGGAAATCATGTGTTAGTTACATTGGGATTACAGACACTTATTTTAACGTGTTACCCATCTCTTGGTCAAAAATGTAATAAATATTGTATATTATTTTATTTTTTATATTAGTTTGTTTCTTTTATGATCATAAAATGTATGTAGTAGCTACATGGATGATATTTTTTGACAAGGCTCTGAATAGTATTTTTATATGATAAATATGGTTATACAGTACATACTTTTTTCCAAAGGTGTCAGGTTGCTATTGTATTAGTAGACATCTTTTGATTTGAAAATATTTTGGAAGGGTTGAATTCTTAAATATTTAAATATACATATTAGCACCACCATAACCTTGCTGTAATTATATTTTTACAGCAAGCCATTATACAACCTGGTTATGTATGTTGGCTGTGCACTCACTCATAACTTTGTCTGTATGAAGGTACTGGGCTGGTACTCAACACTATGTGTTACTGTCAGAAGAACACCAGAAACAATATATTTCGAGCTGTAGTTATAATACTGATAACCTGACAACTTCTATAGCCACTGCATTTTAATGTATTTAGTGATGTTCATAAGTGGGCAGGTGGCAGTGGTGTGCAGTGACTTAGCAAGGCATTCACAACTTTTCGATGACAAACATTTTCTTATAATGTAGGCCAATAACAGGGATACAATAAACCAAATACCTGAGATTGCAGAAATACCTTTTCAACTCTTTCTCTGCTTTTCTGTAAGTACTTACTACTTGCCATTTTGGTTTTGGACTTCTGTTTTTTTATATAATTTCTGTTTTTGTTGCAAAGTCTCATGCAGATTAGTCAACAAACATTTCTCTAAGTTTTCCATTTTGATTCTGACTACAAGGGTTTGTGCGTCAATCAGTTTTCAGTCAAGGATGCCTTGCCAATGTTTTGCAGCGCATGGCCACCGGGAAGTGAGGTGCACATTGCGTTGCATGCCTTGACCAACAAAAACAAAAAGACTCCCGAGGCGAACAGATTGCTTGCATACAGGGCTATCATGTACTTCAAAATGTTGTAGAATAAACATGTTTCTATCATATTCTTAAAAATATTGGGGAATAAATATTCCAACGCATGTGTTGCATATATAGACTGCACGCCACTGTAGAGGGTCAAACAATCGCCTGGGAGAGCAAACCCTAACGAGATTACTGTAAGGGCTAAAAGGGCGGTGGTATTTCGATTTGTACATGTTTTGACCCGATGGATTTTGAGAAGCCAGTGTGTAATGTGACTTCCTATAGATTAGTCTATCCACTGGAATACTTGACATTCAGTACTTATTTTCCGTTACTATAATAACCTTACTCTTCACCATAGGTTGGTTATTTTGGGAATATATTGTAGTGTGCACGGGGGAAGGCAGCAGCAGAGCTGGTAGGTGACGTGATCCCACCCTGACACCAATGTAGTGAGCTCGGTTTACGGAGGCAGGCGCACCACACAGGGCGAGGCAATCCACAAACAGACAGAGCAGGTGCGAACCCGGGACCTTTCGCGGACTGAAAGGAGAAGGCTCTTTTGTACAGAGGTACCGGCGCTATGCTTTGTGTGGATTGCCTTGCCCTGTGTATATATATATATTAATTTCCGCCTTTCATAGAAATAGGAGAATTAAAGACTCAAAAACAATACTAACCTGAGCAGCACTAACCACGTGCCAAACCCACCCAACTGTAAACAAAACACACCCTAACAGTTTGTCTTAAAAAAAAAAAAAAAAAAAAAAAAAAGCGTGTATCTTAAACTGTCGTAGCTGCGAAGTGGGAGTGAGGCTAACTGAGGAAAGAGCTACAATATAACCACGAGGTTTCCGAGAAAGCGAGAACATCTGTAAGGTAGTGGCTTTGAGAGGAAACCGTGAAACGAAACTTGGACTGAAGCCAAAAATTGTATATTTCGATTTAGAAAACTTGAACCATATGGTCCTCTGTACTGCCGTAACAAAATACGTTCATGCACGATTAGTAATAAAAAATAAGTGTGCATTTTTGGGGTTCTTCTAATTTAGTATTTTAGTTTGTCAGTTTAAAATTGTTGTCTATACACTGTCATAGTAACTATATATATATATATATATATATATATATATATATATATATATATATATATATATATAGTTCTGTGTTTTCTATAACACTCAATGTCAATATGACAGTATATCATTTAAATTGAAATAACTAATCAATGTTATGCCCTAACAACATTTTATGGACAGGGTTGCCCCAGTGGTTTGCTACCCACACTTTTGGATTTGTTTCAGCTTGGTAAACTCCAACAATGAATTGAGTTTACCTGTAAAAGCACTGTCTCTGAGTCGCTAAAGGGGAGGACCTAGCCCCTGATGGACAGGGGAGGAAGAGCCAGTGGGACCCAGGCCAAGCCCACAAAAAGGGTGGGAGTAGTGTAGTGTAGTGCAGTGGTTAAGGCTCTGCGCTCATAACTATAAGGTCTTGGGTTCAAATCCCAGGTGGGATACCGTCTGAGCAAAAGACCTACTCTGCAAAAAAGATCTCAAAACAATAATTGTGTGACTATAGTAAATGTTACAGCTGTGACTGGTATTTAAAACGGGATTCATTTATCTGACGTTTTACATATCCGCCTTTACTCTGGTCCCATCGCAGTCAGATACGCGACGGATTACTGCATATTCAAACAAGTTTGTGCTGATTGCATAGAAAATGATGCACAGGATAGTGTGTGATATAATAATGTAATGCCCACCCGACGTTTATTCAAGCATCCCACCATGAGGGTGTGTATTCAATTATTATTTATCACACACTACCAGGGTTGCAACTGGCTCCAGAATTTACAGACACTTTAAGCCAGGTCAGGTTTTTTTAACTCGCCTACCAACCACAAATTAATTGATTTTAATGAGCATGTAACGTGAGTGTAAAGTGCGTAACCTGTCGCTAAACGAATGTAATTGTTTTGCTAACTATTACTTAAAAGCACACAGCAGTTGGCAACCCTGCACACTACCCCATGCAGTAGTTATCTCTGCTGAACAATGTTTTTCCGGCTGAGAAACGAGCGAGAGAAGACGTCACGTGAGGTATGGGTGGAATTCCTTTCAGTTTGACAGCTCGCGCTGGGGTCGTGCTCTGTTGCTGGTGTTAATGAGCGCATGTTTCCTGTATCAACCAGCTGTGTAATACGGTAAATATCAACCAGATGAGCCCTTTGAAAGAAATTGCTTACCAGTTATTATATAATTATAATCTGTTAGTTTGTGCGACTAAATTTAAGAATTATTATTATTATTATTATTATTATTATTTAGTCATTTAGCAGATGCTTTTATCCAAAGCGACTTACAGGACGTCTCATCCGAAATTCTTCCAAGGTAAAATATGAATACAGTATAGAGTCAATCATCCAAACTAATTGGGACCTATACTATTTTGCATAATCGATGTGTATGGATAACCAAACGGGTATTAATAACAGTTACTGTACCTTTAATAAAGTTAACATACACAAGTAACTCACTTAGTACACAAGTACCTACTGATGATATATAGCCAGTAACCTATTCTATCACATTAAGCATACAAAATTACAAAGCTTTACAAATCATTAAATTAATGCAATTCAGTAAAACTTTAACAACTAGTTAAGGTAATGAAATACTGTAATTAAAGAACACATTACAGAACTTTAGGAATCATTAAACTTCAAAAATTCAGTAAAATGTTTCTATACTTTGATACTTGCTGTTAAAGCATTATATTAACATGCAATTGAAATTAATTGATGACGAAATAGAAGAAAAATTAAGAACAAGGTGACTGTTTTAAGCTGTTTAACTGCAACAATTTAAAGCACACAATGCCCTATCTAAGGTTTTGGTGGTCTGAGTAATTCTGTAATTTTCATTTGCCTCAGTGTGCTGGTCCTTTCTTGTAACCGTTTTAACAGCAGAAGTTGTGTGCTCACCACACGCAATTCATCACGTGATTACAGGTTCGTTCGGTTGATTAGACAGTAAAGTTAATCAAAGACTGGATAATTGAGTCTACTGTAATAATTTTTTGCACACAAGAGTTTAAAAGCTTTAGATTTAGATTGCATTTTATTGTCAAAGCTACAGTACACACATTTCATACACAAACCCCCTTTTAATCATATTTATTTATTTCAAATTTGCTTACAACTTAAGTTCATTAAAAACATGATCACGAAAATTAAAATACACCTTACTACAACACAGTACAAATGAATCTGTAATGTTGGAAATGATAGTGCCTAATCACGTGATTGACAGACCCTCAGCTTGGGGCTCCCGAGTGACGCATCCAGTAAAGGCGTTCCACGTGGAGTGTAGTATGCGCTCTATAGCCTGGACGTTGCTGGTTCGCGTCCAGGCTATTCCACTGCCAACCGTGGACGGGAGCTCCCAGGGGGCGGCGCACAATTGGCCGAGCGCCGCCCGGGGGGAAGGGAGGGTTAGGTTGGTCAGTGTGTCCTCAGCTCACCGCGCACCAGCGACCCCTGTAGTCTTGCCGGGCGCCTGCGGGCGTGCCTGTGAGCTGCCCAGAGCTGCGTTGTCCTCCGACGCAGTAGCTCTTGGGTGGCTGCATGGTGAGTCCGCAGCGCGACAAAAAGCGGTCGGCTGCTGGCACACGCTCCAGAGGACAGTGTGCGTTCGTCTTTGGCCTCCCGAATCAGCGCTGGGGTGGTAGCGGTGAGCTGAGCTTAAAAAAATAATTGGCCATTCCAAATTGGGAGAAAATAATAAAAATAATTTGCAACGACTAAATTTAAAGAAAAAAAAGGCACTTTTCTGCTTTGTAAAAATTAAAGTAACAGCAATAGTTTGAATTGAAGGAAGCCTTATGGATGGATATCAAGATAACACCAACAGCAATAACAAATGTGACCCCTACTACATATCAAACGTCAAACTCCTATATTGTCAGTGTTTTTAATGAAAATATAAAAAATGAAAATGTCACCTTACATTTGAAATTTAAAATTGAAAAAATACATTCAGACACTATAAAGACAAACAAAACAAAAAAGCATACATGTACATTTGAATAAATGTAGATATAATAAATGTGTATATATATATATATATATATATATATATATATATATATATATATATATATATATATATATATATATATATATATAAGCAAATAATATACTGTGTTTACAGTATTAGGTAACATTTTAACAATTCGCTTAAAATCTTTGAATGCATAAACACAATACAATGCATCTACCAGCAGTACTTGAAGGCTGATTTTAAATATTCATATACTTAAATATACAATATCTGTACAAGACATGATAACATTTAAAAATACTGAGATTTAGTCATGTTTATAAAAAAGACATTTCAGATACTTCCATATCCTGTTTCAATATTATAGATCTTTTGATAACACAATAATATGCCTGTCTGTTATGAACTAATGTTGAGCCATTACCTCATTTGAAATACACCAACCCCCGTATCCCCCCCCCCCCCCCACCCCCAACACCGCCATGGTGCTTTAATAGGGTTCAAACCCAGAGAAGGCATACTGACACTGTTGCTATATGGCACCTGATATTTTTATGAGAACTGACTCCATGACCCCAAAAGTCAGTATGGCTAAATGAGAAGTTAAATATCCATTTTAGATTTTTGGAAGGGTTCTAACTGTATACCCAACAAAAGCAGGATCTAAAAGCAGTTCTCAAAGCTTTGTTTGCATGCCTTACTTCCAGATGGCCTTGCAAATCCCCCCCACCCCACCCCACCCCACCCCACCCCACCCCACCCCATGCCTCCTTTAGGATCATTACCAACAAAATGTTTCCCTAATGACACATGCTGTCAAATGAGGTGAAATGACCTAGGAATGACCTAGTGCAAACTGAGAACTCTCTATAGTCTTGTATGGTACCACGCTTCTTTCAAAACGGCAAACATGATGAGATCTGCAATGGACAGTAAATGGAAGTGCACACTTGGTATAATTGTTTGAATTATTTTAATTAGCTCAAAAAATACGTATTAAGTAATTTCAGGCATGATCTGAGATCCTAGATTTCTGAAAGTTTTCAGAGCTTATACCAGAAAAGGTTTAAGTGCATATGGTTGAAGAGATTGTCCTCACTTCCTCAGATAGTCCAAATTACTCTGAATATGGAGAACTCATCTGAAAAAAACAAGTACATATATTTAGCATTAAGCACCACCTAGAGGCAGAAGACAGAATTTTTAAAAACCGTAAAAATTCAGCATTTCGGTTGTGTGATAACTTCGCTTACCAAATTTGATTTACATGTTCCAAGTTCGAAATAAATGTCCTTGTTGAAATGATATTGTTTACTGAATGGGTTATAAAGCTTGACCAGGAGAATTACAGAAAACACAGTGTACTGAATATGAAACCAAGTCTCTAAGCACTTGGTCGGTATGATCCAGAAATAAAAGAAATATGAAGCCAGTATCTCAAATAGAATATGGAGATAGTAACGGCTAAACTATGTGTAACTTGTTGTTTGTTAAAACTGAAGGACATACAGCGGTCTCGATTTCCACAGGACTGAGTTTCTGTGTGAGTTCATCGAACATCCCAGGAGACATGGGCAGAAGGTCGAGTGAGGAGAATGAGGCAGTCGAAGCATTTCTACTAAAACAATACAAGAAGCACAATGTTATGTTAAAGGACCCAATGTGGTTTTGTTAATAAATTGGTTAATAGAATATTTTAATTACTTACAACTGGGAGACCGGGATGAAAACAGATGGAATATACTGTGATTCTGTAAAGTAAAAATAGAAGTACAAAAGTATAATTCACCAGTTGTTGGTAGCCGTCTTTTTGAGAATTAACCTTGGTGCTAAAATCATCACATACTGTATGCCCAATATTTACCACAGTATATTTTGATTAACAGGTTGTGGGTTGTGACTCATTAGGAAGTGGTTACCATAATACATGGTAGACAATAATAATAATAATAATAATAATAATAATAATAATAATAATAATAATAATAATAATAATAATAATAATAACCTACCTGTACTTGGTTGACTGTTGTAATGCTTTCCAAAAGCCTCATCTTTCGGGATGCCTGGGTAGAGTAACTTTAGCGGGTTCTCCGGAACGTTTCTATCAACTATCACTTTGTAGTCTCTGATAATGTCAGCAAAAGGCAGTGCAGTCAGGCGACTCTTGGTGTAAGGCTCCACTGAATTAAACTTCACTTCTCCTACAACACAGAACAAGTCAGAGGTCAACGTCACTCACACGTGTAGAATGGAGTTTTATACCTGTAAATATGAAGCCACTCCCTCTCTGAACTACTCACAACAAAACCTGACCTACAGATTCGTACAATATAATGTGTACCTATTCCAGAAACAAAAGTAATAGCAACATAATTCCACTTCATTGTCAAGACATTTTTCGTTGCTTGTTTTTGTCGTCTAACTTGCATTGCACCGATTACACAGAATGAATAAACTTCAACAATTATTACGTCAATGCAAATACCCATCTTCAGCACAAAATTCGAGCTTACCGTTCTCCGACTGATCCACCCATGTGAAGGTGATTCCTCCTAAGTGGCTCTCGCTGAATCTCAACAGGAAGGTCCCAGGCTCCTTCTCTTTCAGTAAGGCACGTTCAGTCTCCTTGCTCACAAACCCCATGATATATCTGAAGAGGCAGTTATCAAATTTATTCACATTGGGCTTTGATTTACAAAAACAACTCACAAGTAATTGGATGCTATGAAACTATGTATCTGATCAAAAAGATCTGCAGTACTTTACACTACTGTCAAAATCAAAAATAAAACATTTATGGAACAAGAGGCAGGCAGACGTGTGTTACAAATTAGGACAAGGAGGGACAAGATATTATTGTTTCAATCTCATGATTCAGCCGAAACCAAGTTGGTTTAGGTTGTAGCTGAGCTAGAGACTGTACATTTAAAACTCTGATGGTGGACATTGTAAGAGAAAAAACATTTCTCTACCTAAAATGTTTATAAAAACAGTATTTCAACGAATACTTACCCATCTATCCAAAGAGGCAGGAGGTACTTCTTTATTAGTTCTAGTATTGAATCTAACCAGTGCCAGAAACTGAAAGGCTTCCCAGGTATGTTCTCCTGCGTTGAAAAATGTGTGTCAGTAAACTTCAACTCCAAAGATAGCTGTCTTTCATTGCTTATTTTTAAAGGCTAAAAACAATACAGCAGAGTCTAAACCTATCCTATTCAGTGTTTACCCTCACATCAGTAGCTGCGGTTGTCTGTTACTCTATTGTTGTTCTGAGTGTCTGCGCATATTAAAGCACATTTTACATTACAACAAGTTGTCTTCTTAGGGAGGAACAAACATACTTTGTTTGGTAAGAAATGTTTAGGTCCTATTTTATAAAAGCAGTTCAAAACAACTAATAAATGCCAAATATGGAGTGTCTTATTTTATTGATATTATACATTTCACGTTCATCATTTAAAAAAAACAACAAAAAAAAACCCACCTGGTTATTGGTGCTCCTTTACATAATAGGAGAACAGAGTCAGAGTCCAATGTTTATCACAAAAATAACAAGAATAAATACTATGGATTTTTATAGCTTACCTTACAGAACTTTGACCAGTGAACCTGGCACTCATTGCGGGAAATGTGTTGACCTAAAAAAAAGTAACGTAACAGAGGACAGAGAACTATGGTCAGAAATGTCAAAGTGACCATCAACAGGTATAGTTGTCATTGCTTGTTTTTACATTCTTATATTTTTACAGAATGTAACTTATTTTCATTACTACCTCCATGATTTTAACTGGGGTTTGTGCATTTGTGGATGTAGAAAAAAAATACAAAATCTGAACTAAGAACAAAACAAACATCACGTACATATAAGGACACTATATGACCAAAACAACATCACTACTTGCTCCTACCCAGGAGTTTCTCTCCCAGCATGCTGAGTTGTTCGTTATTGAGACCTCGTCCAACAAATGAAGAAAACTGCCAGCTCAGTACTTCAGACAGCTGGCTCCAGGTGGCAGGGGGAGGGCTGGTGAAGAAAGACAGGTTCTGTGGGGAAAGAAATGTATACATGTGAAGACTTGAAAATACACGGTTTCTCTTATTCCAGTTTGCACTGAATTTCATGATTGTGATGCAAAGGCAAGATTCCAGATACTGATGCATTGCTGCATGGTATAGAAAAAAGACTAATTGAAGTCTGTTACCCTTCTAATACTTTGAAACGCAACTTTAAAACCACCAGAGCTGCCTACACCACAGCTTTACAGACTAGACAGAGTTATATGTGGTAAAAGAAAAACATTTAAAAGAAGACTTCAATAGCGAGTGGGAGATTGGAGACAAAAAAGGCATGTGCTAAATATGCAGTACACACACACACACACACACGCACACACACACACCTCTCTCACATACACACCCACCCACACACACACCACACACACCTCACACACACACATCTCACACACACACACACACACACACCTCACACAAACACCTCACACGCACACCTCACACACACACCCACACCCACACACACACACAACACACACCTCACACACCTCACACCTCACACACACAACTCACACAAACACACACACTCACACCTCACCATTGAACTGAATGTATTTTATTTTTCACTTTAATTAAACTCTTCCATTTTAGCATAGCCCAACCTCAATTAAAATATACTGACCCCCACTTCAGGCCACACACACGTTTGTTGTAAACCCCCCTATAAATTCAGGTAAATTCAAAATGTTATCATGTTACAAAGGTATGCTACCAGAGTACCAGTCCCTTTTTTCCCTGTTGTAAACAAATCCAGATACTATTTCTATCTAGCACTGCTTGAATCTCTAAAGTAGGGCCCTACATTGTAGTTTCTAATGTGGGAAATGGTTTGCATTTTACTGTAGAAAAAATCCTACCTTAAGTTCGTCTGTCAATAGGTTGTACCATATAACAGAAGCCCAGCCACCAGGAAGCTGACTTACATTGGAAATAACAACAACAGGCAAGGAGCTTGTCTGAAAAAGTACAAGATTACAGTTTAACATTTACTGGATGACACCTAGAAATGCATTTCATAAATGTATAGATCAGTTTGAGTCGTTAATGAAAGGTAGATTAAGATCACGTTGTGCTGGATTCTCAAAGCTATTTACTCCTCGGCATTCGAGCAATTTTGTTTCTGAATGGAACCCCCCCCCCATAAATTAAACAGTTTGGTTTGGTAACCAATATGGGCGTGCTGCTTCTTTCTGAAATACAACTGTGCTCATGGAGAATTGGAGTAAATTGCTTTGAGAATTTAGCCCACTATTATTTCATGAATTTAGTTACAAATACATATATATCAGATACTAATCCATACCTCTAAATCTATTGTTAATCCCTGTATACAGAATTGTGCCTCAAAACTTATGGAATGAAGCTCTTCAGTGACAAATAGAGGGCCCTGTGAGGATATTGAAACAAATTAGTCACATTCAAGTACAGTATCTAACAATGCCTTCAAAATGCAGTATAAGGTTATGCTTATTTGTTTAAACCTAAGAGTGGTAGATGTAGTTATCTTGACTATAACCAGATTGTAATGCTTTCACCTTGTTACTGCAATTTGTTTTTTTGTGACATAACCTCCAGCTGGAATAACCTCCAGTTGGAATAATCTACATCAAAAGCATTACTATGTGTATTAATTTAACATGGACTTTTAATTATATACACATTTTACAGATTCATATTGTTGTAAATGTTTAAACAGTGAAACATACATTACAGAGTGTGCCTTAGTTAAAACAAAACCAAGTGAAAATGAAAGAAACCACAGGTAGGTTAAATATCACACCTAACATGCATATTGCACAATATGTATAGGGGAGGTGTATATATATATATATATATATATATATATATATATATATATATATATATATATGCTAATGAAGACAGTAAGTGGTAAACTCAGTGCTTTTTCTCACCTCATTTCCCTTTGATCCATTCACATATTTGCGTTCCTTGAGTTGCTAAATAAATACAATTAAAAAAAGTAAATTTAAATACATTCATTTACTGGCAAAAAGCATAGCAAAATTTCATAAAACAAACATCACGTTACCAGGTGCCGGAACTCCACAGACAAGCATCCGTTGGAAGATTCTTCTACGTCCATTAGTTTTGTGTTCGTTCCTAATATGAAAAACTGACGACTCCTACAAAAAAAGAAGAAAAAACAACTAAAAAAAAGAGCTGAAGCTTCCAAGAAGACTAGGAACAAAAAAAAAATTGTACCTGACATGGACAGAGATTACATTGCAATGAAACGTAATGGAACTGTATGGAAGAAACTTAAGAAAAACTGTACTGTCTGTCTTGCACAGACCTACAAAGTCACTCAACCTTAATACGGCACGGTAGCCATATTATAATGGCTCCCAAATGAGCACTTTTAATTTGGGAGGACTCAGAATTTATAATTTTGGAGCAAGGAAAAAAGGATAATTTCAGAGCTGTAACTTAGAAAGGAGTAGAATCATTTAAACACATAACACAAAGGAACACAATGTCCTGACCCATGCACAGAAGACTGGGTAACAAGCATCAAGTGAAAGAATGTTGTGGCTAAATCTTCTGACCTAGATTTTGTACTCTGAGCCTTCATTTGGAATTACCCAACCCAGCTGAAATTACCCCACCTTCTGATTTTATCTGCATATTTTGCTTCTAAAACATGGGCTGCAGTCTTGTTTTTATGGTGTTTTGTGTTACAGAATTGGCATTCAAAGAAAAGAAAATGACAGTTGTAGTTAAAGATATGTGTGTGTGTGTGTGTGTGTGTGTGTGTTAATTATTTTTATTACTTGTTTAGTTATTTTATTATTTGTGTGTTTTGGTTATTTGTCAGGTAAACGGCTTCATTATTTTTATTTATTTTTTATTAAAAGTGGGCACAAACGCTTTAAACTTCAAGTTCCTGTGTCCTGGGTCTCATTTATAGGGGCAAACGAACGACCGTGAGTGAGGCCGAGTTACAATATATATATATATATATATATATATATATATATATATATATATATATATGTGTGTGTATCAGTAAAGGTTTAAAAAAGTAAGCCTCATTTAAAAAGAAAATACTTACACTCTGCCTGCCTGAAGATCCCTAAAAAAATTAAATAAATAAAACATTAAAAAAACATGAATCGATTAGTAACTTACCTAGATACAACAGTCTTCAAAAATATCATCCAAAATTCATATAACTGACTGAAGAGACACACATTTAATCTTTCTATGGGAATTAATATGTCAATTAACATTACAGAACTTGGTATGTATTCAAACAGGAAAATTACAATTTGATGTTGTTTTGAAAGACATTTTCAATGTAAGTGTTACATCATCTAGTATGTGCGGTGCATACATTTCTACTTGGATTTGTTTACATTGGTAAAGTTATGTTGTTGTTACTATGTGTCAGTATAATCCAAAAGGAATTTTATAGTTCATGTGACAACTAGTATTTTAACAGGATAGAAAACTAAACTAAACAAAAACACCAGCCTGTTTCTGAAGCCTGCTTTTGCTATAGCTGGTTTCACAACCACCAGTTAGTATTCATCTTAGACTACCTTAGCTAAGGTAACATTAGCTAGTCCAAGATTAGTGCCAATCAGGGTTTGAGAAACCAGCTATTTGTCTTTATGCACGATCATGTGATTATGAATCCTTAACTTTTAATTATTTAACTTACTTATCAAATGTTGCCTTGACCTTCAGCTGATAGTTTACTTCTGGTAGTTTAACCAGCAACCTGAGCAGAAACAAAGTAAGAATTGAGAATCTTGCTTGCGTTTCTTTCTGCTGACAACAACATTGTTCCCAATTCTGAGGACCTTGCAGGTTTCATCCTTCTCCTAATTTAGTTTAATCATTCATTTAAACTGAATTACAACATAGGTCTAAGGAGCTGTAAGTTGTACTAGAAGGCTTAAAACAAGGTCTATCAATAACACATGTAGTGTAAATAGAATAAAAAGGTAAGGTTACCATGACCTACTTTGACAGCATACAGAACAGCATATCATATAAAATGCCCATGCATACAGCAGGTTAATCAGAACTGGAAACGCTATTCCCAAGATATAGCCTTAAAGACATATATTATAGTAAGTGTTGTTCAAAAACCTGTATTTTTTACAGTGCCTGGCTTGTTTTACCTGAGCTTGGTGGTGAACAGCACTCCAGTTTTAATGATAAGCGGCCTCTGAAGATGGGTTGGCATGCAAGGTTGCCTTTCGACCACAAAGGAGCTTGTGTTGAAAGAAACAAATCAACTGTTACAAACACTTTACTTACAAGATAACTAGGACATTATTAGATTTCACAGTTAATAGTAATAGTTAGGATTATTTGTATTGATGTCGAGAGGCAGTACATGTTTTACTGAATTGCTTCATTTTATGGTTGCAACCTTTTGAAGAGGTATATTTTTTAAAAAGTCACAAAAGACGTCCCAGGATTGACAATGAAATATTACAATTGTAAAACAGCGTTCCCTTGTTTTTTCACTTTCATTCACAGTTAGGCCAGTTTGGACATATACTATACTATACTGTGCAGTGTTGAACCCATTACAAATTCACTGCCATTCATATTTCACACATTTGAACCTATGCTACTATACCTTTTAATGAGGTGGTAGATCAATAACTTGACCCTTTCTTCTAGCTGAGGTTTTTCTAAGGGAATAGGGTCTCCATCATATGTTACTTTCATCACAAGCTCTTCCAACTTATCCAACTGTCTTCTGACTTGAAATAAGCTCTGTGCTGTCAATGTAAACCTATTGGCAAGATGGAAAAAAAACCTGTGGTTTGTGATGTTCGTAATATGCAATGTTGCCTTAATTAATACGGCGTTACAGTGTTCATTGTTCTTACACATATTATTTTAAATACAGATTATTAGGGATAAGGGGGCTTGTAAAGGGCAACGATGGTTACTTCATATGTAACATACATGGGTTCCACAAAACCTCTGTACAATTTGTGAGGCCCAGGACTAGTTCTGGATGAGATCATTGAGTTGTTATTTGAGGCAGTTGAGCCTGTCTGGTTAAGGCCAGTGTTGTTGTTAATCTAGAAATGATTTGTACAAACAAGACATTATTATTAGAACCCATTGGTAAATTAAGAATAAAAAGCCAGCCACGTACCAATTCTGGAGCTGGTCGAGCCCTGTTAGAAGAGGCCCTCCAATGCAGGTGATCTGCTGCCGTCTCTTCCAGTCCATCAGCTCCTCATTCAGCGGCGTGTTCATTAGTGATTCGATTTCCTTTATGAGGTCTGTCATCTTACCAAGTGTTTCCTAAGGTGAGAAATTGGACATATTGGTTAAGATACTGGATAAGGGCACCTATTCTTTTTTTTAAATTATTATTATACTTCATTGGGTTTATATCTAATCAAAAACCGCTGAGTTTGAAACAGGTACAGCACACATAGTGGTATAATAACAACAATTACATTTTCCCCTAATCCTCATTTGTCCGTTTACTTTGTTAAGATATGCTTCCGCATACCCCCAGAAAACAAGGCTCATGCTAGAATCAAGCAAGACATGCAGGACCACAAGTGCAAGTTTGAAGCAAGAACCTTGCAAGTTTGAAACAAGGACAAGGAAGGATTTCAAGCATGCCTTGAACAAAAAAATGCCAAGGTTATGATGGAAGAGATACCAGTGTGCATGCAATCCTTCTTTATCTTTGTATCATACCTGCACAGTTCTTGCTTTAAAGATGATAAACATTTTACAGTCTTCCGTATCTTGCTTGATCTTAGCATAGACCTTGGTACAGTATATGTCATTGCATATTGCAACACAGCGCTGTGCAGAAGGTACAGTACCAGGAAGCAGCAATAACTTTTCATCTAGAGCATCTTTCAAACAAAGTGAGAAATTGTATTAAGTAACATGTTTTTGCTAACTTCAAATTAAATTACATATACTACACAGGCACATGCTTTCTCCATGCTTTTAAACACAGCTTGAGTTACCAGGCTGGTATTAAAAAAACACCACCTTGCCCTGACTAGTTTAGGTTATCCTTCCCCTTGAATTATACCAGTAGGCTACCTCACATATACCCACTGGAGAGGTCAACACAGACTTGTCACCAATTTATTTCTCTGAACTCCAGGGGGCACTAGTGGGTTATTTCATAAAATAAAATGTAATGGTAAACCCATACTTAAGCATTCTCAGTTTTGTTTTACTGTAGGGTATTCAAGAGTCATAACAATAAAACAACTTTAACAGCTGTAAATACTGTGTTATCCCTTCAAACATTTTTCATGGCAGGTGTGCACAGTAAACTTTTTTTTTTTTTTTTTTTTTTTAAGACATGCTTCATCCTACTCCTACATGTTCCTGTGCTTTACCATGCTCTCCCTAAGCTTTCAATTTGCCATGTTTTTACCATCATAATCCGCTGGAAACCTTTACAAGTCGTATTATTGCTTAGCACAAAATGTAGTTCTGTTGGAAAAAAAGAGAAAAAGCAAAAATGTGTTTCCTGTGCTCCATTCTTACCTTCCTCTTGTAATCCAGTGTATTCAGCATATCCTGCAGTCTGACAACCTCCTGCCTCACATGGTCATTGTTCCTTTCAGCTGGGTCTGACAAAGGCAATAAAATGACAAAACACAACAGTCACAACGTTTAACTGAAGTGAATCTTTTAATATCATTACTCAGAATGACTGCATTATTAAAGAGTAAGAATAGTAGCAGTAATGTGATAAAATAATAAAACTCACCTCTGGATTGTAGTGTTTTGAATCTGAAATCAAACTCGTCCTGCATGTCTTCTAAATATTTCACACCTTGTTCGATTATCTGTTTTATAGGTGAGAGAAAAGAGCTCAAACTCATTATATGATCTTTTATGTGTTTTTCAAATCTGTGAATGCTAAATTGCTGCTTAATCTAAGCAACAATATACACCCAACTATATATATAATAAGGATGCAATTCTGGTAAACACACAAGAGGGAAGCACAAACCTGAAAGCTTTATACTATATGTACAGCTATGGCCAAAAGTTTTGCATCATTTAGAATTTTAGGATTGAGACACAATTAAAAAAAAAAAAAACATCATGCAATTGAATTAAACTACAAAATGATATCGGAAAAGTCTACCGGAAGCCTAATAGTAGTACAGCTTACCAGCACACTGCTCCTTATCACAGCTACCCTGTTTTCCAAATTTCTTTGTCTTTCGAAAACAACCGAGTTCTGCATAGATGTCTCCAGTGGTCCCTGAAACAGAGTCAAGTAAAGAAGGTGTGGTTGTTTAGTGAAATGTCTCATCATAAATACAATGTGTGTTTCTCTTACTAGGCATTGGACACAGAGTGGGGTCTATCAAATGCAATGCATAAACGTAACTGATGGCCCTGTGTGGAGTTTTGTGAAAACCCTCACTACGAGTGTGGCTGTGGGTCGAGGCAGTGCAGTCATGTCTTATTCATCATTTTAAAAGCAGAGGCCCAAGCTGAAACACACAACAGCTTCACCCGTAAAGGTAAATATAACCTTTAACCTGGCACAGCTACACTCCAGTGCAGGTTTTGAGACATGTTCTGGAAACGCATTAAAAGGTGTAGGTTGAACCTCCCTAGAGATGTTTAACTCTCTTGGTCCTCTCTAGCAAAATGTCCTTTTTAATTCTGTAAATAGTGATGTCAATACAGTACCTGTTCCAACATACATGAAGTAGCAATTATCCTCCTCTCCTCTCTAAGGCAATTAGATATAACTCCTGCCATGTGCAAAGGATTTGCTCTATATTTCACCTGGAAAACAAATAACACAAGTTTTCATAGTAAAACACCTGACTTTAGTCAATAAAACATTCCCTTATTTGCAGGGTTTTTAGTCTTACAGTAAATATTAAAGTTCATGCTACATACAGTATGTGTAGACAGGTTGTTCTAACTGAAAGAGACGTATCTCTTTAACTATTAAAGTTGTATCGAAGATGAACTGTATATGTTATTTATTGTAGTGTTAACATCTAAACATAGTTTGATACATAAACCTGCCCTTTGAGTAGTTTGGAATGAGAAAAACTAGTAGTTTGAATCTGAATCAAACTAGTAGTTTCTATTTTGTTGTAGAGAAGCATTAAAAAATATATCTTCAGTCACTCAATTAAAGAAATTCGGTATTAAACGACACATATTGTAACTAGAAAAGCAGTTTAAAATCACTTCATATGTTTACTCACGCTTGACGAGTTAATGGAATTTTGTAACAGTACATCTGACTCCTCGACGTCTCATATGCAAATGTACCCACGGAAAATGGGAGCGGTTACATAAACCTTAAAATGTCAGATAATGAGCTTAACACTGGGATTTAAGTAGGAGGTTAAAAACCAGCTATAATTTAAATAATGCTGATTAAATCACACACACCACAGTTCAAAATACATTTGTAGTTTCAAGTTGTAAATGTCCTGCTGATGTTGTTCATTATGCAGATTTGCTAAATCAAGTACAATTTGCGTTAGTTTGAATTAACCAGAAGAGGCTGTTTGGATTGCAGGACAAATACAAAAAAAAAAAAAAGAAAAGTGTGAAAGAACCTCCAGCTGTGACCCACATAGTGGAAGGGATTTCCCCAGTTTGAGGTAAATGTGTTCCTGGTTAACAACATGTGGGAGAACGTTCCTTCTTTAATGGAAATAAATATATAAAGCAGCTTCCACCAAAAAATGTCAGGTGACTCGTATTAACCAGATGAACAGGGTGGAGGGGGAGGGGGTGGAGGGGGGGGGGGTTATAAACAACCACAGACTGCACATGACAGGAAGCTCAGAAGGTTCTGTGCTTTTCAGCTTTCTATAGTAACAACACAAACACACTGGGCTAATAATAATAATAATAATAATAATAATAATAATAATAATAATAATAATATCTTTATACACACCTTTCATAGTGGACATTGATTTAACATATCATCTGCAGGATGGTGCACAAGGAGGTTAAGTGACTTGCTCAGGGTCACACAGTGAGTCAGTCAGTGGCAGGATGGGATTTGCACCAGTGACTTTCTGGTTACAAGCCCTATACTTTAACCACTGGACCACACTGCCTCCTTTAATGCCTTATCACTTTTTCCTTATAAAGATATGTCCACAAGGGCTTTGCATGTTTCATATCAAGTTCTACTCCCAAATGCCTTTGTCTTTGCTTGTAGTGTGCTGAACCTTAATCCCATCTATGGTGCCGAATAGGTCACATTTCCCCAGACTTTTCAATATGGTAATGGCAATCTAGTAAAAGCAGATTTGACCACTTCCCTTTCTATACTTTTGTGAGGTTTCATTGACTATCACTGATGCCAAAGTGGATTTCAATGTACAAATCTGATAAACAAGGTCAAGTCTGATAAACAAAGCTCTCATATACAGCAACAAAATTGCTCCTTTCTCCATGAAACAAAAGTGCTGTACCCAAGTGCTGTAGAGTTCTGTACCCAAAAAGGTAACAGCAGTTACAAAGCACACAGAACAAGTACATAATCTTGAAATGACTTCCTGCATATGTCAGTGTTTTTTTTTCTTCTTTTACTTAACTTTTTATTTTTCAATTAAATAAATAAATCTATTAAACTACAGTGATGGCAAATATTTTAACAGAATGACGTGACTCACTAAGGTGTTAGCTATTGAAGATATTTTAACATGACCTGAATGATAACATTTTGTTATCTTGTTCTGAGAGGTGCCCTGTGCAAATTCATAGACTGGTATGATAATTAATTAGGCAAGAGGTGGGGGTTGGCCAATACTGGAAATTACTATTTAAAAACAAACAAACAAAAAAGTTTATCCCAAACATTGAACCAGGGATCTAGTTGAGTGCCCCCCCCCCCCCCCCCAACTGAGCCACAAACACCACTTCCTGTTGCACATGAGGCCGCTTTTTTCGTTTTTGCTTTGTTGAAAACGAATACAAAAAATACAGCAGCATTCTTTCTTAATTCACCTCCCATACCTTGTACCAGGCACATGTTTTATTTCACTCCCAGTAACAATGAAAATGTTTTACATACATTATGGGGTCTATTGTAATGATCTAAACATTGACAAATCTAAATACTGCCGCTCTTTAACTCTATATGGGCCTTTCCCCCAGGAATGATTTTTAGACCCACTTATTAATATTACAACAGGAATAAGGTTTGAGAAAAATCTGGTTTATACATTTTAGGATGGCGGTATTAAGCAGCAGGCAATCAACAGTCAGAGCTGCCAAGAGCCTGTGTCCTGTTGGAAAACTACACACCCAACACCCCGCCACCCCCCCCCCCCCCCCCCCCCCTCTCCTCTCCCCCCGTCCCCCCCATGCCAAACCTCTATATTCATACATGAATGAATAATGTGACAAGTGCACTGTGAGAGTGTCACATGATTTCTTTTACTGGGGGGGCACCAATTCCTGTGTCTTTATAAATGAATGCATGTGTATAATGAAGCTCGACTTGCTTAAATGTAAGCATTGTGTGGTATGGTTTTGGTACACAGGGGCAATCCTTTAGAATCCAGAAGTGGTAAATAACATTCAGTTGCTGAAGGAACTTTATTATCCCCAAGTGGGAATATACAGTGCATGTGATCAAAATGTATAGTATAACCTATATAATGTTTTCCCATAGTAAAAGCATAGTGAAGTATAATAAAGCATAATGAAAACATGGTCAATTATAGTTAAGCACTGTAAAGCCCATATCATTAAAGTGGTTTCACAGAAAAAAACAAACAAAAAAAAAAAAACAGACCTGTACCCTCTGTTGTGCAAAAACGTTTCTGTCACACTTTGTACCTTTCGTTTGAACAGGATGTTTGAAACCACACTTTTCCATCCTCTCAAACAGTTTGGTTCTACATAATTCTTTAAAAAACAAAACATGATACACAAGGGGATTTAAAGGTCAAATGAATCCATCAACTTTCAAGATGGGAGCTTTTTTAAGCCTTTAATCAATAAGCCTAGTCACAAAGCTTTAACTTGTGAGCTATTTAAACATTATTATTTATTTATTTAGCAGACGCCTTTATCCAAGGCGACTTACAGAGACTAGGGTGTGTGAACAATGCATCAGCTGCAGAGTCACTTACAATTACGTCTCACCCGAAAGATGGAGCACAAGGAGGTTAAGTGACTTGCTCAGGGTCACACAATGAGTCAGTGGCTGAGGTGGGATTTGAACCGGGGACCTCCTGGTTACAAGCCCGTTTCTTTAACCACTGGACCACACAGCCTCCTGTCATGTAAAGTGTGTTGTTAATCAGTCCATTTTACAAGATTTGTATTTATTAAAACAGACTCTAAAAAATGCATCCAGAAATATACAGAAAAGGGATCCGTTCTATCCGTTGTTGTTGTTATTTTTTTTACGTATCAATTGCTATGTACAATTGTTCATTTTATTAACAATTGCTATGTACAGCGCTTTGAGATCTTCTATAGGAAAAGTGACATATAAAAATAAAATTGATTGATTGATTGATTGATTGATTGATTGATTGATATCAATGGTGGCAATACTAAAATGAGAACACAGATCCTTAAAGTACTAAAGTATTCACTGTTAATATTTTAAAACTAGAAAGAACCTAAGAACTAAGAACTGCCTCTGTCTACAGTGTCCTGCAAGTTTTCAGAAGCAAAACTGGCAAACTTTTTAGAAAATAACTGAAAAAGGTCCTGCTGAGGAAGTCAATATTTATTGATCTATCAGGTACGGAAATATTTCTTAAGAATATGTCTAGGCTAAATGTGCGTCATACAGCAATTCTTCTGAACAGGTTTTTTCTTTCTTCAACAAACTAATGAGTCACAGATACCTTATCAAGTGAAAGATCGAGAAGGTGGTTTTGGCTATTACAGTGAGGCAGATTTCTTAGAAAACTCTTCTTCAGTAGCATTCTAGAGGCATATGAAAGAAAATGTGGGGCAATAAAAGTTAAACTGTAAACACAAATTCAGAGTCTCGTAACCATTATTGTTTAAGTTGTTTATCATTTGATAACATTTTCCGTATTGCTATAAAAGTAAAACAACATTCATCAAACATAATCTGAATTTAGTAAAACCTCTGAAGAAGCACTGTAATTCTCAAGCCAGGGATTTTTTTAAAACTGCAGACTTTACATACGTTAGCTTGAGTGGCTTTAAACAGAGCATTTCCACAATCTGCAATCTGCTAAATGTTGTTATCATTTTGTAAAATATGTGACATAACCTTCATACTGAGTTGCTAAGTGTACAGCATGGGCTTTTTAATTGTTTATAGGAAGCTCAGAAATAAAAGCGTTTCCTTGCATTGCATTGTCGCATAACAATGTGTTTGTAAGATGGAATAAAGACAGCAGCAGTCTGCTGAAAATCCCAGCTCACTGTTTCAGCTCTAATCTTGGACTTGCTGTACTTAAGGAAACACTAGACAGTCCTAGATCATTGTTAGTCAGTTAAGAAATCAATTCCCAGGTGGTACCACATTCCCTCCTCCGTTAACGGACTTGAAAGTCGCTTCTTCTTCCAGTTCCCCCTTTTTTTTAAGCCACCTGCAGTTGCTATAACAGAAATTTACTTCACCTCAAGTATCATTTTTATACCAGTATGTAAGCTCAGAAGAAAGCTGTTTGACCAGAAAGCTAGCGTTGATATTTGTGATTGGTGACTGTCGAACAGTCTAACAGCTCTTTCTTTTTACAATTCACAGACGAGACAAAAATATCAGTGTTTACCCCAGTCAAGTGCTGAAAACATGTAAAAAGGTCTAATTAATTAAGCATATTATTAGTTCAATTAAGGGTTTAGTTAAGTAATTGAGTGCTCAATTGGGAAGCCCTGCTTTAGCCACTATCACAAGTCCATTCAACCTTCAACCCTTTCTTATATATTTTTTAGATAGCTTTTCTATTTTTTATTAAATGGAACTGTGTGAACTATGCTCTGCATGCCCCTTATAAAAGTTTACCACTGTAAATTTGCATGGTAATGTTGCAGTTTTTGCAGTCTTCCCCATGGTTATACTATGCCTTTGTCATAGTTTACAATGATTTGCTATTTTTTTTAATATGCTTTACCATACCTCTCTGGGCTTTACAATGCTTACCTATGCTGTACCATGCTTTCACTATGCTTTATTACACTTTGCTATACATTTACAATTGTAATCTTTTATAATGTGTATACATTACACAACAAAAAACCCTTCCACCACATAAACAACATCATTTAATCTGAAGACACTGAAGAAAACTTTTCAAAACATGTCTGCTGTATGTCATTTTGGAGGAATGCATTTTTTTTGAAATTGTAGTCTGTTTCTAGCAGTTGTGATTAACCCACATATCAATTTCACACTCACAACTACAGGGTTACCAATCTTCTCCCTGTCTCTGTGTATTTTGATAACTATAGTGTATATAATTAAGGAGTAACTGGCCCTGCCCTTACATCAGATGATCCTATTTGATGTGAGTCAGAGGTGGGCAGTAGCGTCCGCTGTTTAATAAGACAGGGCTGAGAGACTTACCTCAGTCTGCTGTTTGATTCTTTTCAGGTTGTGTCTCTGGAGAAACATCTTTTCCTGGGAACACTGCTCTTCCAGCTGTGATAGTAGATTATGAAAGAGTACTGTGGCCATTGATTCACTGTTTGAAGCAGTATCCCTGTTTAAAAATACATACATTCCCATGTACGCATGAAAAAGAATGCATATGTTCATTTAACATCACAGATTCACAATTCTTTTCCCCCTGCTATAAAACAAAAGTCTTTATCTAAGTCTTCCTAAAGATTTTTACTAATTTCTTTTCGTATTTCTACACAGATGTTTTATTATTTTAGCATAATTACTATTATTATTATTTATTAGCAGACGCCCTTGTCCAGGGCGACTTACAATTGTTACAAGATATCACATTATTTTTACATACAATTACATTATTTTTTACACATTATTTTTACATACAATTACCCATTTATGCAGTTTGGTTTTTTACTGGAGCAATCTAGGTAAAGCACCTTGCTCAAGGGTACAGCAGCAGTGTCCCCACTTGGGATTGAACCCACGACCCTCTGGTCCAGAGTCCAGAGCCCTAACCACTACTCCACACTGCTGCCCTGTACTGCCTTCAGAGTGTCAAATTAAAGAAACAAGCTGCAATATAGCAAGGGCACTTGAATGAATTTCTGGAATTCCTTGTGGTGGGTATTACTGTTGTCCTCCCACTGTTTACATATGTATTAATGGATACGTGAGGGTAAGTTACAGTTAACTATGACTTTTTTTATTTGATTTTGCTCAGTTATATTTGACTCTGCCTGTCTGCTTTTTTGTTTCACTATTAGAGATTATTTTCCCCTGTATTTCTTATATATATGTATGTATATATATATATATATATACTTGCTGATGATTCTGGTGTGGGTAATCTTTTCCCAGCAGTCTCCGCCTACCGTGTCAGGAAAAGTAGAGGTAAGATCCCTGTGGTGACGCTGATGTAACCTTGACTTAATTGTAACCAGGAAGAAGCCCATTGAGATGGATCATCCCATTTTCAGGGGAGTTCAGTGGAGATCACAAAAAGAGATGGGGGGCACATTCACACATTGCTTACATATAATTACAAACAACATAAACAGGTACAAAACAAAAAAATTATCTTTTAAAAATGTGCCTGGGTATCCAAATATGTAAAAGAAAGAAAGGGGTGTCTGGGTACTGTAAACTTGTGGAGATAGATACCTTCCAACAAGTATTGGGACAGATGACTAAAAGCAAAAACTGCTTTGTTGCCCCACTACTATATATATATATATATATATATATATATATACACACACATACATACATACATACATACATACACACACACATATATATATATACACACTGCTGTGCAAAAGTCTTAGACATTTTGCATTTTTCTACTCTGATGCATTATGAGCATCAACAATTTACTCAACGTCTCCACTAGTGTTTTCTACTATTATAACCACCTCGACTTGCATAAAGAAGGAAAAACATTGAGTGAAATAGCTCACATTACTTGATTTTCAAAGTGTGGTATCCGAAGCATAATCGACAAGAACAGAGAAACATCATCTATAATTGACAAACCCAGGACTGGAAGACCTAAAAAGCTGTCTAACAAGGATGAGCAATACTTGAAGATAATATCCTTAAGGAATACAAAGAAGACAAGCGTTGAATTGACAGCAGAACTGGCAGAAGGCACAGGTGTCATTGTCCATCCATCAACCGTCCAAAGCACCTTTGACCATTGTTCAATAGTCCAATTTCTGTGTTCTTGTGCATATTTTAGCCTTTTAGTCTTGTTCCCCTTTCTTAACAGAGGTATTCTTACTGCAACACATCAATCCTGATTTGAAGAGTGACCTTTGTATGAACATTTTTGGCACGAATATCTTAGTATTATTATTTGTTTATTTAGCAGACGCCTTTATCCAAGGCGACTTACAGAGACTAGGGTGTGTGAACTCTGCATCAGCTGCAGAGTCACTTACAAGTACGTCTCACCTGAAAGACGGAGCACAAGGAGGTTAAGTGACTTGCTCAGGGTCACACAATGAGTCAGTGGCTGAGGTGGGATTTGAACCGGGGACCTCCTGGTTACAAGCCCGTTTCTTTAACCACTGGACCACACAGCCTCCTGTACTGTACTGTACTGTACATATAATGAAGTAATATACTACTACCAGTGCAACAGGTCTCCAACATTTCTGGAGCAAAATAGGTTTCATGAGTGTGATTCGCCAAAATTTTGGTCGCAAATATTTATGGCTTTACAGTATTTTATTTAAATATAGTTGTACAGCATAAGTAAATAACTAAATAACATAAATAAATAATAGAAAGTATTTTTGAAGTTTATGCCACAAGTTGTCACAGCGCCAATGTGTATACCAGCATTCAAAGACCTGCTGGTAAGACTTAGGCTGCCTGCAAAAGTTATTATAGGAACCAGATAAAGCATGGTTTTCCACAGTGCAAACCTTAAAGGTTAATCTAAAAATACAAAACAAACAACTACTCATACCAGTCCTGATTTTCAATCCAGTCTGCTAGAAACTGTCGAATTTCCATGGGGAAGTTGTCATCATAAAAATGGTCCACCTGCTCCAAAAACTTAATTTCTAAGTGCTGGACCTGTTTCCACTGAGTCATGCTGTGGAAAAAGAAAAAGTCTGTTACACCAAAAATCTGACCTGAAAATTGATTGAGACTATGCTTGAGATCTTCTGAATGTTTCCAACATACTATAGCAGTGAATTAGCTGACATCTTTACCATAAAATGTTGACCCTTTATCTTTCAACTAGTGTTCATCTGCAGTTTATAATGATCTACTGCATATGCCAAAATAACCTGACACTGCGTTCTGTGTTATTTACTCATAGAAAATACATTTTCAAAACTAGAACAAAACAAATCCTATATATAACCAACTAAACTTGCACTGCTTTTCTCATAATTGATTAGAATCTGAATATAGACTTTTAAGGTGTAACTCCTGCAGTCTATAACTTTCTACATTTTAATTTCTTAAAACCCACTGTATCTGAAACTGACATCATTCCATACTGAAAATGTAATTCACCAGAAGGGCATTTTGAACTAGACTAAATTAGTGTAAACTTTTAGATGAAAAGCCACAGTATAAATGTACCAGTTCAACAAAACAGTGCCAGATTAAATATAATTAATACCGTCGTTAAGTGGCAGACAAATTTGTTCAAAATAAATAGGTTGAAAGGGCCATCTGGTGGGAGGCAAAACTTAAGACTGACAACTTTACCAAAACTGGGGGAGGTTCTGACTGTACTAAAACTTTTTCTTGATAGTCATGTGTTTTGTCAGAAATACTTATTAAAAACAGATAAGGATGAAGAATCATGGCTCACTTAGGCAAATATTAACACACACAAACAGTTAATTACAGGCATATGATATGACTGCATATTACTGATATATTTGACATACTGTAGGATTCTAAGGTAAAAACCATCTTCAATATGTAAACACCATTTTTATAACTCTAAAACTATTGCTTTAAGGATCTAACTGGGTTCTAATCAACATTAATCTGCACAGGAGCTAATTTAGTAATTTTACATGGAGAGTGTCCCCTGCACAATCTAATCCCCTGCACAATCTGTAAAGCCATATACAATATTATTATAACCCTGTTACCTTCCAAGGCATGCAATGTCAAAAGGAAGGGACCCTCTTCATTACTGGAAAACCTCAACTAGGTATAAACGTGAAGAGTGCTGTGACTGTGCTTGACTTCCTGCCAGAGAAAGACCCAATTTCTATCTTCCTTAATTACTCGTTAGCTACCATCAAGTTCTTAGGAGGAAATGTGTTTTCTACAGCAACTTGTCATTTAAACACAATTCCTTCAAAATGTATTGAGCTTTATGGTGAATCTTTCATATGTAAAACTCCACTTTTTCAACTGTGCTTAAATGTGTTTATTTTTTGTTATAAAGTGAGTTAATTCATTCATCAAATGTATTCCTTGTGTGTTACTGTGATAGCCAGGCATAGTGCAGGCAAGTGCTCATTTCAATTTGACTGATTCACACCCAGGCCTTCAAAGGGGAAAGGATTCAGTTCTCCAACGAATTACAAATACTTGACTGAACATGTTATACTGAGGGGGTTTTGTATAATTAAGGTAAACAATAGAATGGAAATGCACATTTTCACATACGACTCCAGGACTGGGTAACTAATGAAACATTACTGGCAGGCTTTAAAATAAAAATTCCCACCAGTAAAAGTTAATCTAGTGGTCACAATCTTACACATTGGAGTGGTGTCATTTTATGATGGGATTTTCTGTACCACAGACCTCAACACTTAAGATACTGTCTAGGTACAGTCATTGCTATAGTATGTATTATTTAGTGAAAATACTTATAATATTCAGTAACATACCAAATATTTTCTTTATCTTAAAGTCACATACAGTGAGGGACTCCCCCCAAAAAATAAGAGTTCCTGTTAACAGAACCTCACACAACAAACTTATATAACTAAAGCAACCATTCTAATGAGAGATTAATTTGCTAAATACTGGTCCACTAATGTTGTACAATACTAGCAGATGACAAGTGTATGTTTATTTTACTGGTTGCAGCTGATACTGTTGGTTACATACAGTATATATCTAATTTTCTGTTCAAAATCCTTTTTGCTGGCTAGTAAACATTTTGAGTGTTATACAGAAAGTACTTGGTAAGTACATGTGGTCTGGCAACTTACCAACTTTACCAAAACACAATTTACTGATTATTAAAATACAACATATTTTATTTGTGTTTGGAAATAACTATAAATTTCATTATTGTTTTCAAATACGCAACATATAACGAAAATGTTTTTGTTTTTTTTTTCAAAAAGAAAGGGAAACATTTGCATGGGCGCAAAAGCTTAGACAAATCGGTGACACTAACTCATTGCTATCGGTATTGACTGCTGGTATACTCTGGTTATCACTAGTATTACAGGGGTGGGCAAATCATATCGCCGGACAGCTGGGACAAGATTTGTGTGAGGGACAACAAGTTTTGCCGTTATACTTTGCACGTTTCATAAACAGTTTTTACTTATTTATTCTATGTTTGTTCTTTTGAAAACTGAATTGCAGAAGTGCAGCACCTACACAAACCTTTTTTTAAAAAAAGTGTTTACGTCCCACCCCAATCAATTCTGATTGGCTAGCTGTGGAAAAAGCTGATCTTCTATTGGTTACAAAGAAACCCAGACATGGCTGCCAAGAGAGCCTCTAGCAAGGCACAGACTCATCTTTTAAACTGAAGGTATTATTAACGTTTTTTGTAAAATACCAAATCAGTGATACTGCTTTGTTAATACATTAACCTACCATTTAAATGTAGCAATCTAGGAAAGTTAAAAATAATAAATAAAAAAATATATAAATTAAAAAAAACCCATAGTCGCTTCTGAGTCTACTTTGTGGTCAAGCGTGTACTTGTTGGGATGTTTAAAAAAAAAAAAAGTGATGCTTACTGTTCAGAAGCATTTCAATACTAACTTTCCCTTGCAAAAAATGTAATGATTGTTTTTCTTTCGATTTTAGTGTTGCTAACCTAGTCTGCCATTTACCACGTTTACATTTGTTATTTTATTTTTTGATTTTTTATTTATTTTTTACTAGATTTGAACAGAATGAATATTAGTTATTTACTGGACATGCACAATCGATCAGTTTTGTCAAACTATTAAAACATGAAGATTGGCAAATATGTTTATAATGATAGAAATTAAACTCTTATATATGAGATCATCTCTACAATATTTTATTATTTTAAAATAAAAGACTGTAAATCGCATGGCAGTGTGTTTATATATTAATTCATTTATGTATTTATTTTTCAGTGAGAGTAGTGCAGGGAAAGAATGTTGCCTTCCAAAAAAAGAGAAAAAAAAACAGTCTTTGAGAATTTGATGGAGCCTACTGTAAATATTGCATGCATTTTGGTAGAAAAACAGTAAAAAATGCAGAGAAACCTGATAAGTCATTTAACAATCTGGGGTTCAGCAGTTACAATGAAAGAATATCAAGAAAAATCTGAATTCCACAAAGCAGCAGTAATAGTTGGCAATGATTTCATATCTGTGATGCAACAAACTAAAACACCTGTACATCAGGAGATGAATTCAGCTTATAGAGAAAGTGGGGAAAAAACAGACAAAAGCTATTTTTATATTTCAATAAATCCAAGTACTGCTTATTATAGCTGTACTCTTAGTATGTTATAAATGTGTTGGAACCTTTTGTGCATCTTGAAGAATTTAGTGTACCTACCAGTCAAGCTACAAGGCTAGATCTGCCCCTGTTAATCACCAATTGATTGTGTTCACTGTTAAATAAAACCAAAATCCTACAAGTTACATTCTACTTTTTGTGCGTGTTTTTGTGTGACAGTGAGGGGGCACGTAGATTTTCAGAAGGACAAGTAGATTTTTGGACAAGGATTTTTTTTTCAAAAATTGCACACCCTGGTTATCACTATTATACTCTGTTTATCACTATTATACTCTGGTTATCACTTACTGCCGGTATGCAGTAGAGTCTACTCTTTATGCTTTTGCGACGTGCAAGAATACATTTCGACAATACTATTCATATTGCTAACTATGAGAGTATGGTACCAAAATGACCAAAATGAATACCCACAGCATCTTAACTTAATAGACTACGACTACGACTACTAGGACTAGTACTACGACTACTCCGAATTGCAGTTCAGCGGTGGGTTTGGACGTGGCCGTGGACAGCCGCCTCAGTAAATTCTCCCTCACATTCTGTACAATAAAGTTGGATAAAAAACAAACAAAAAAAACTACTACGACTACTACTACTACTACTACTAATAATAATAATAATAATAATAATAATAATAATAATAATAATAATAATAATAATATTAATAATAACAATAATAATAACCACGGATCTATAGTGTAAAATTTGCACTCACCTGGTGTCTTTTTAGATACCCTTGGATTTGGGAAGCCCCGTGGATTAAACTCGTTCATATACTAAGTGAACCTGTTTCTACTTTTTCTCAATTCTCATTTGTTTTCGTCTGTAGGCTGACTTTACGTTTTTAGATTTGGAAAGTCCACGCCCCCTCGCTGACATAATTGCAACAGTTCTTTAGACAACCCCCGCCACAAAAAAAAGAAAGAAAAAGGAAAGAAAGAAAAGAAAGACATGACGACTTCAGCGGTTAAAAGCAAATTTCACTTATGTCAGTATCATCCACCCTAGCCTTGATTTACATTTTAAGAACACTGTGCTGCATTTACAGCACGTGCTAAACGCCCGCCCTTATAATAAACGCGTTTTTGACGCACATTATTAGTTGTGACATAGTTTAGTTAATACATTTCACCGCATTTTTGTTTTACGATTTCTTAGTATTCTGTGGAATTTGAGGACTAATATAAAATCTTGCAGTCATACAGAGTTTTTTTTAATTGAAAAATGACTATATGTATTTTCCTAAGACATTTTATTATATATTTTATCCAATATATATATATATATATATATATATATATATATATATATATATATATATATATATATATATATATATATTCTTTTAAATATGGAATCCCCCAAACCAAATTGTCATTGCATCCGCTCGCCATCAATGATATATATTGATAATAAGTAATTAATAAATTACTTTCTAGACTACATTTTAAATCCTTAAACATAAATGCACTATTTCAGCAAAACAGTGGATTCCAATGCATAGTATATGTATGTTTACGGTATATTTTAATAAAACAATGTATACTTTCCATATAATTCCCTACTACTCGTGCGGTTCCAATTTATGTACAATACTGCACCCTTCTGTTGGCTGCCCGTAATTAATCGAGGTGGAGTTCTGAAGTTCCCAACATGCTTTGTGAAGCGCATCGACCACTACCGTATAAATTGGAATCCACGTGGGTAAGGGGAAAGGCGCAGGCAGAGGGAGAGCGATAATAAGAACGCCATGGATGCAACTGAAATAGGTAATGCATGCTACCGGTTTCATTTTAAGATGGGGTTAGAAAGATGCAATTAACGTCACAGTAAAGTTACTGTCAATTATAGTTATAGTAAGGACTTATATTGGTGAATAATGAATGATATGATGCAAAAGTGAATACCAGTTGAATTTGTATTCTGATTCAAAGTGTATTAACTGGTAAAATGTTTATGCTAAAGTGCTATGTACGTGTTCGCTTGTGCACAAAGTTGCTGAGGTACTGACGTACTTGCATAGGATTACAGTACTGCAACTGTACTAGTACATTGCCACTTTGAATCGTGATTGCAATAAGAATGCCAAGGTCTAGATTGCAGGCTGAGGGCGCTTTAGCGGGATCCAAAAGTTTAGGTTAAATGTTATGGGCAGACTTTTAGTATTTTAAGAGGATTATAAGCAAGATGTATATGTTTTGTGTTTGAATCATAAACAATTCCGATGTATACAACATTAACAACAAATAGACATTACTTTCGGCTGTGTGTCTGGTTCTCGCTTTGGGCCTGGTTTTAAAAGTTCTGTAAAATGACAACAGCAATGTTTTGTCATTAGTGTTAATACTGTGTTGTAATTCGTGACCCATTAACAATGCAGTGTTTGCTGCTTCTGGTTTTCAGCCCTGCTCAGTGTCTCTGATAAGACTGGCCTGGTAGACTTTGCCAAGTGCCTGTCTGCCACAGGTCTGTCCCTAGTTGCCTCTGGGGGGACAGCCAAAGCTCTGCGAGAAGCTGGGCTCCCTGTCAGGTAGGTCTGCATTATACCTGGGAAGCCTTCCTCCCCCTCCCTTGAAGGTGTGTTATCTTGTAGGATGGTTGCAAATATTTTAGTTGTTAAATACTTAGATGATGACGGTCTAACCACCTGTTGCTGCATGCATTAGCAGGAGCACATATATTTGGAGCATAGAGGGATGTTGTGGTAAGGACATTTTAAGGAGGGGTTGGAGAGTAAGAAGCTAGAGCTGAAAATCTGAACAACCTGTAATGTCTACAGTGTCTGCTTAAAATAAATTATATATATATATATATATATATATATATAAGATAGATAGATAGATAGATAGATAGATAGATAGATAGATAGATAGATAGATAGATAGATAGATATAGAGATAGATAGAGGGTGTATCAATTGACTAATTGAAGGTTATGTGTTAATGTATTTAATGGTGTGGGCTTTGTCTGTTCACTACAGCTTGATGAAGGCTGTCTGGATGCAATGCTGCTTTGTTTTTAACTTTGTTCTTTTTAAATAATTATAAAGAATGAACATTTGATCTACCATCTTAGGACCTTTTCATGGAGTTTTTCTCTGTGTTGTGAAGCGTGGGGATATATTTGTATTGATTTATATCCACTGCAGGGATGTGTCTGATGTCACTGGGTTTCCTGAGATGCTGGGGGGAAGAGTGAAAACGTTACACCCAGCAGTTCATGGAGGTAAAAGTTCCGGGCGTCCTATTCAACTGATCTAAATGATAATCTAAACCCGAGGGTTGCCAATATATTGCTGCCATAAAATCATAATTCTCTTCACAGGGATTCTGGCGAGGAAGACCCCATCAGACAAAGCTGATATGGACAAACTCGCTTTCAGTCTTGTGAGGTACAGTATGTCTAATACTTGCAGTACATTTAACTCGGTTGGAGAGGGGGAGAGGGGAACGACGCAATTCTTTCACCTCCCTTTTAATAAGGAGAAACTATTACATTTCCTTGTTCTTTTGGAAATCTTGAAAGGATTGCCTCACTGTATAACTGAATGAAGCTCATGTGATATACAGAGTGTGTGGGGAAATCTGTGATAATGTGTTTACACAGGTATTGCTGGTCATTTGAGTACAGCTAATTAATGGACTGCCGTCTCCTGTTAAAGATGTGAATGCATGTAATGCGTGTCATCGGACTAGTATCAATATCTCCACTGTTCAGTTTCAAACATTTAATCTCTTGAGTCAGCTAGACAGAAATGTTGGAAAGCCGGCTTGTGTAGAAAAAGTATGGGTCTTTATCACATGCACCAATTTGGACCACCTCATATAGCAATGGGAGTGTGAACACTCCTGGGCATCTATATAGTTTTGGCATGCATCCTTTGTGTGTGCAGTGTTTTGAATGAAGGCCTCAATTCCATTGTTTGTTGTATTTTTTAAATTCATTTAATATTCACCTTGGTTTCATTTGTTTTCATTGATTGTAATGTGATCTCTTTAGGGTTGTGGTGTGTAACCTGTATCCGTTTGTGAAGACCATCTCTTCTGCTGATGTCACAGTAGAGCAGGCTGTGGAACAGATTGACATTGGTAAGCTTTAACACTGCGAAGCGTGGTGTGGTGCTCACTCTCCCCCACAATCATTTTTTGTCCCACAGTATACAAGTTTAAGTTTCTTTTTGGCTGTTCAAAAAAACAAGAAGAGATATACAGTGCCTTGCGAAAGTATTCGGCCCCCTTGAACTTTGCGACCTTTTGCCACATTTCAGGCTTCAAACATAAAGATATGAAACTGTAATTTTTTGTGAAGAATCAGCAACAAGTGGGACACAATCATGAAGTGGAACGAAATTTATTGGATATTTCAAACTTTTTTAACAAATAAAAAACTGAAATTGGGCGTGCAAAATTATTCAGCCCCTTTACTTTCAGTGCAGCAAACTCTCTCCAGAAGTTCAGTGAGGATCTCTGAATGATCCAATGTTGACCTAAATGACTAATGATGATAAATAGAATCCACCTGTGTGTAATCAAGTCTCCGTATAAATGCACCTGCACTGTGATAGTCTCAGAGGTCCGTTTAAAGCGCAGAGAGCATCATGAAGAACAAGGAACACACCAGGCAGGTCCGAGATACTGTTGTGGAGAAGTTTAAAGCCGGATTTGGATACAAAAAGATTTCCCAAGCTTTAAACATCCCAAGGAGCACTGTGCAAGCGATAATATTGAAATGGAAGGAGTATCAGACCACTGCAAATCTACCAAGACCTGGCCGTCCCTCTAAACTTTCAGCTCATACAAGGAGAAGACTGATCAGAGATGCAGCCAAGAGGCCCATGATCACTCTGGATGAACTGCAGAGATCTACAGCTGAGGTGGGAGACTCTGTCCATAGGACAACAATCAGTAGTATACTGCACAAATCTGGCCTTTATGGAAGAGTGGCAAGAAAGCCATTTCTTAAAGATACCCATAAAAAGTGTCGTTTACAGTTTGCCACAAGCCACCTGGGAGACACACCAAACATGTGGAAGAAGGTGCTCTGGTCAGATGAAACCAAAATCGAACTTTTTGGCAACAATGCCAAACGTTATGTTTGGCGTAAAAGCAAACGGCTCATCACCCTGAACACACCATCCCCACTGTCAAACATGGTGGTGGCAGCATCATGGTTTGGGCCTGCTTTTCTTCAGCAGGGACAGGGAAGATGGTTAAAATTGATGGGAAGATGGATGGAGCCAAATACAGGACCATTCTGGAAGAAAACCTGATGGAGTCTGCAAAAGACCTGAGACTGGGACGGAGATTTGTCTTCCAACAAGACAATGATCCAAAACATAAAGCAAAATCTACAATGGAATGGTTCACAAATAAACATATCCAGGTGTTAGAATGGCCAAGTCAAAGTCCAGACCTGAATCCAATCGAGAATCTGTGGAAAGAACTGAAAACTGCTGTTCACAAATGCTCTCCATCCAACCTCACTGAGCTCGAGCTGTTTTGCAAGGAGGAATGGGCAAAAATTTCAGTCTCGATGTGCAAAACTGATACATACCCCAAGCGACTTACAGCTGTAATCGCAGCAAAAGGTGGCGCTACAAAGTATTAACTTAAGGGGGCTGAATTTTGCACGCCCAATTTTTCAGTTTTTTATTTGTTAAAGTTTGAAATATCCAATAAATTTCGTTCCACTTCATGATTGTGTCCCACTTGTTGTTGATTCTTCACAAAAAATTACA